>NC_073691.1:103799155-103990141 GCF_029784155.1 Uranotaenia lowii | reverse complement strand
TGACTAGCCACAGTAATGTATGCAATGCGTGTTAGACGATAATGTGCCTACAATCTTAAAACTGAAATAACTTTTTCGTTATAACTTTAATCGTGGTGCGGTCTTCGGGTGAAATATTTGTCCTGATTTAGACTTTAAGAAAATCCATCGTAAAAAACAATCAGTCATTGAAGAAAAAAAGTTACTAAAAACCCGTTTTTTGATTTTTCCAAGCAAAATATCTCAAAATCCCATTTTTACTTAAGGCTTAAAACAACTTCTTGCCATGGTCAGAATAAGCTTAAATTTATTATGTGGTTTTCTGGTAAGCTAATAATCAATTTTGATTTAAAGCGAGTGAGATTTCTCATGTTTTATGCTTCCTATACTATGAATGATAACTCTACTATACAATGTGGTGCGTTAAATTATTAAAAATGCAAACATTACTGTGGTAGTAAACTAACCATAACTTCTACAATTTTCGACCGATTATGGTAAATAAGTGCAAGTACTTTTTTTCTTTATCCGAAATTTATTATTTGGAACATAACTCACAAACTGCTCTGCCGAGAGTTTTTGAATTTTATTATAGGATTCCCCATTTCACCATATTACATCAAACATAATCTCCAGTTTACTTAGTTCAAAAATGCTGTAAACAAGTGTAATTAATTCAAAGAAGTTTGTAAATCTTCACACTGTTACACTTTTATCTTAAGGTTGCCAGAATTTTTTCTTCTCCCATCCGGGCCTAGCAATTCCGGGCATTTTTTCAAAAAAACCTGGCAAAATCCGGGCATGGATTTCAATTTTTCAAATCCAAAAACCGGGCAAAATCCCGGCAAAATTTAGCTATTATTATATATAAAAGCAAAGCAAAAATGCAAAAAAATGAAATAATTTTTTTATTAATGTAATTGCAGACTTCCAAAAAATTTTTGGAACACTTAAATATTTAAAGGGTAATAAAAGTAAATCAGCGAAATTATTTGAAACAACCGTTGAAAATTTCCATAGCGTTAATAGATTTTGCTGAAACTTACTCAAAAACTTTGATTTTTTTTGGTTTCTTCGTGAAAATTGTGAAAAAATCCGGGCATATCCGGACTTTTTTCACGAAATCCGGGCAACCGGGCCGGACCGGACTTTCTCGAAATTTTGCATCAAATATCCGATCAAATCCGGATAAATCCGGGCAATCTGGCAAGCTTATTTTATCTTGAAAACGAATTTGTTTGAATCAAATAATTTATTCTACTATTCCACACCCTTCACACATTCTCGTCTTTCGTCTGAGGGCTATACGATTCAAAACATTAAAGCTAATGATGATTCTACAAAGGAGTATTTTTAAGCTTCATGTAGCGAAGACTTGAGCTGAGAAAGTTAAACAAAGTGAGGTACATATGTTGTGTATGTATGCAGGAGCTAATATCAAACACCGAAACATTTTGCTTCGTGCATTTGGCCTGTATTAAATGTCCCAACCCAACAAAAAGAGCTCTCTGTTCTCCCTTTTGATACATTATCTCGGAATGTGTGTCCTAGAACGTTAGGAGGAACACAACTCATGAAAGATCAGCATCATTGTGAGTATTATTCTACTCCACCTTCTGCAAACATGTAAACGGTCCAAATACGCTTTATAACTGCGGGCTGTCTGTCGCTGACAACACCTTCATCAGGATAATTAGAGTTTGTGGAATGGGTTTCCGGCCCATTCAATTCAGTGGGCAGCATTCGTTTTGCGCCGTGCTTTAAAGAAAAAAACGAAACATTGCAATTCAGCTACAGATTCGCCAGAAAATTCATCCCTGGCGTTGACGCCGACATTTTAGGTACAGATTGATTTCACTTCTAATGATTTGCTTAAAAATAAATTTCAAATAAAAATAAAAATCGTATTTATTGTTATCATTTTTCAATATTTGAAACCTGAATATTTACTAAAAACTGCCAATATTCAGAATAAATCCTCAAATTTTACATCACGATGCATTTTTACACGACAATATGCCGTTCCATTTTCGTGCATCGCTTTCGATCTAAATTTACACGCCGTGATAGAATTTTAGATCGAAAACGATGTTCCGTTTTCGTGCATCGTTTCCGATCTAAAATTACACGAATTATTTTTGCTGTGTATTAAATGACGTAAAACGCGATTTATTAATGTAAATTTACAGACTAAAATAAAGTTGAATCCTTAACAGCACTGAATTCTAATGATTCAAATATTACTTTACACGGAACGCGATTATTTGATGCAAATTTACATCACATATGATGTAAATAAAAAGAAGCATCACACACAGCAAGCAAAATTCGTGTAATTTTAGATCGAAAACGATGCACTAAAACGGAACATCGATTTTAATCTAAATTTCTACTGCGATGTATTTTTTTCGAGGATGTAATTTTTGAGGCGTGTAAATTTAAATCGAAAACAATGCACGTTATCGGATGACATAAATCGTCGTGTAAAAATATACAGGGATGTAAATTTAAAAATATATTACCGTAAATAGGAAGGAGACCTGACAGAGTGCGGTAACTGGCGAGGCATAACGTTGATCTGTACAACCCTCAAAGTACTCTGCAAAGTGATCCTGAATAGGATCCAGAAGAAAATCGACGCTACACTTCGACGGCAACAAGCTGGATTCCGATCCGGACGATCAAGTGTGGACCACATCACAACGCTACGAATCATACTGGAACAAATCAACGAATTCCAGGACTCTCTTCTGCTGGTGTTCGTTGATTTCGAAAAAGCATTCGACCGACTTAACCATGAAAACATCTGGGCGGCTCTAAGGCGACGAGGGGTCCCAGAGAAACTAGTCCATCTCATCGAAGCACAATACGAGGCATTTTCGTGCAAGGTCTTGCACGATGGTGTCTTGTCCGAACCAATCCCGGTAACTGCTGGAGTGAGACAAGGATGTATCTTATCACCGCTACTTTTCCTCATCGTAATGGATGAGATTCTGACTGGATCGATCGACTGTGCACCGAACCGAGGATTGCCGTGGAATCCTTTAACCATGGAGCAACTGAACGACCTTGACCTGGCTGACGATATTGTTTTGCTCGCCCAAACACAACCGGACATGCAGAGCAAACTCGACGACCTCACCGAAAGTTCCAAGGCAGCAGGTCTCAAAGTCAATGTCGGAAAGACCAAGTCGATGGAGATCAACACAGGAAATCCCTCCAGTTTCATGGTAGCTGGGCAACAAGTTGAGAAAGAGGAGTGCTTCCAGTATCTTGGTAGCCAGATAACGCCTGATGGTGGTACCAGGAAAGACATCGAAACCCGGATCAGAAAGGCCCGATTTGGGTTTGCGAGTCTCCGAAACATCTGGCGATCACGCCAGATCTCTCTACGAACAAAAATCCGAATCTTCAACTCAAACGTCAAATCCGTATTGCTGTACGGGTGCGAAACTTGGTGCACATATGCGGTGACGACGCGAAAACGGCAAGTATTTGTAAACCGCTGCCTGCGGAATATCATCCGCGCTTGGTGGCCTGGCAACTGGATTGCGAATGAGGAACTACATCGCCGGTGTCATCAAAAGGCGCTAGAAATCGAGATTCGGGAACGTAAGTGGAGATGGATTGGGCACACGCTGCGAAAAGATGAAAACGAGATTTGCAGAGAGGCGCTAGGTTAGAATCCAGAAGGTCATCGAAGAAGAGGCAGGCCCAGAAACTCGTGGCGGCGAAGCCTAGCCGCTGAAATCCGAACTGTCGACGAGAATCTTGACTGGGGCCAGGTGAAGACGCTGGCTCCGGATCGTCAACAGTGGAGGTCTTTTACCACGGCCCTATGCACCGGAGTTTTGGCGCGGGATCATTAAGTGAGTAAGTTAAGTAAGTAAATATTAGAAATCTTATATATAAAAATGGAGGCGTTTTCTTTGTAACACCATCACGTATGAATGCCAAATGGTCGGTCGGAATTAAGTGAAATTTGGTATCCGAGGGTTTTTCGGGCCAGAGATGGTTTGTATAATAGTTTCAAGAATCTCACTTTTTATGGAAGGGGGGTCCCCATACAAAATTATCTCTTTTCCACATCTTATATATAAAAATGGAGGCGTTTTCTTTGTAACACCATCACGTATGAATGGTCGGTCGAAATGCAATCAAATTGGGTATCCGAGGGTTTTTCGTCCCAGAGATGGTTTGTATAATAGTTTCAAGATTATAACTTTTTATGGAAGGGGTCTTCTATACAGAATCAACTAGAAATGGGACAAAACTCGAACAACTTGAAGACGATTTTCATGAAAACTGATTGACGAGTACAAAGAATTTAAAGAACTGTAAACATTTTCCAACGATTTTTAAGTAACGGGTAAAACGAAGTTTACCGAGTCAGCTAGTATTTGTTAAATATTGGGATTTTTTGTGTTTTCTATAAATAAATACGCCCCATGAGTCATTTTATTTCACTTATATTTACGATACAATATGCACAAAAATATCACCCCTCATCACGGGCAGCGTCAGGCTGGAATTGTTGTTGTATCCGATGATGCGCAACACAGTGATGTATTGCATTTCAGTAGTAACCGAAATCTTCTTAATACCAAAAAATTGTAACCGTAATAATCTAGCATTCCTGCAATTGGAAGAGAAATTTTGAGTTTCACTTTTTTTTATTAATTTATACCACTTTTTAGTCCAACTTTTCAACTGCGAAAGTGAAATTTTGGCTACGTGCAAAATAAACCACAATCTCGAGTCAGAGTAGAAAAAACTATGCCACGAAAAAATTGAAAACAACTTATCTGCCATGTTTTACATTGTTTTCGATGTTATTTTATATTAAGAAACATATTTCAGATCACGGCGTGTAAACTTACATCATAAAAATTAATATTATACCAACGAACCAAAAAATAGATCGAAAAGAGTTTAAAATTACATCTCATTTGGATTACACTGCTGAAAAAATGGATCACTCGTGTTTTAGATTGCGTATACTTTTAAAAATTTTTTGCTGTGTATTCAAGGTTTTCAATTTCAGTTTTGTTAAGGATTCAAAATTTTTGTTGTGTGTAATTAAACATTTTTATAGGTGAAGATTGATGGCTTCAAGAAACGAATGTATTTATGTCGCCCCCCGCTCAAATCTATCACAGCCTTTCACACTCACAGTCTTTTATTAAAACGATAAATCGATATCGATCGGTTGGGTCACTTTACTTGGTATCAAAGATCACAATCTAAGATCAAACTAAGAATAGGAAGAAGTCCTAACATGACCAAACAAAATGTTAGAAGACAATGATATGTTCCGTTGTTTTATGATAATCATTGCGAATACAAATTGTATGATCTTTATTCAATTTTCTCTAAATATTCAATGAGTCATAGTATAGATTAAGCCGCTTACTGAGGCATACTACAAACAAGCTTCCTTGGATTGATATCATATGATTCCTGCTCATAGAAAACTCTCTTAGCAAACGTTTCCACGAACACTAAATATTCTGTAAACATGTCTTGTTGTCATGTTTTTTATCATGTCTTGTCAAGCTTCTACATGAAATTATCAGCTATGACAAAATGTACATGTTATTACCTGTAAACCAAAAAAAACGCAAACCTATGAGATTCTATTCGGTTCTCGATGCCTCCCATGCATTATATGAAGACGGGGAAAACCGTCTCGCGTAGCCCAAGCTTCGTATACGTCGAGTCTCTGTTAGACGATGCAAACAATCCAGGGAGGACACAAAGGTTAAAACATAAAAGCACAAAATCAGCCTTAAGATAAATTTGCCCATCCATAATGCTGAAGAGCACTGGAGGTTAGACCTGTTGCTTCAATGCACCAGACAGGATGATGATAAAATACGATAAAAGGAACCAAACATCATATTAGTACAGACAGACAGTATAAGACATATTGAATGGGATCTACGTATGAAAAGGGTGCTCGAATTAATAAAAAAGAAAGAATCGAGAAGATTAAAGGCCTGAACTTGGTGTGGAGTACCGCTAGGCAAAACAGAGTTACTAATGGCGTATTTTTTTTTTTTATTCCGGATTTTGCTCTGGAACCGTCCGAATAAAAAAATGACTTCGGGTTTCGAGTTATTCCATACGTAGGTGTGCGTGAGAACGAGCGCAATGTTTACATGTGTGTGAATGGATTAACCCGATACCGCGTCATTCGTCACAAGCGTGCAGCGAGTCAGTCAGTCAGTCCAAGGCGGGTAAAGCTTCTGGTGTGTTCTTATACCAATGCACGGAATCGTCCATCTTGTGACAGGCAATCGTAATCGTAGGCATGGTAGACGAACAATTCGCTGTCAAAAAACGCTCCGTCTCCACCCCCCACCAATGAGAAACTTTTGGTACCCCTTGCCTACTTTTCCTCAATATGCACCCACCCTACTGACCCACCCTGGGTCAGTCAGTCGGCCAGCAAGCCGGTGTTGCTTCCGGGTTGCAGACCTCCGGACAGGTCTGCACATTTGGCGACCGTTACAGGTAATTTCTTGTTACATTGCATAAAAACAAGAAATTATAAAAACCGAAAAAAATACCGAACCGAAAAAGTAAACAAACGTGGTCATCATTAAATTAAATTACAAATCATTAAATAAAGAATTTATATGCTCCTCACCAAGGTGCGCTTGCAAAATCACTACAATTGCATTGCCAATTTCATATCGTTACTATCTGGTCATTTAACATACGTAAATGTTGTTTTTATGTTTACCCTACCACGATATGCCGAGAAAATGTAAACAGGAGAAATCAGCTGTTCGTCTGACAAGTGGGAAAATGCCTTATAAATGGATCACGCAAACTGTCAAAAACTTACCGAGTAAGTTATTTCTACGCACCCGAGAGTTTATTGGGATTTTCTTTTGTTTGCATAATTTTCGTTCCTTTTTTTGTATGCAACTCAAAAGTTTTTTCCATTAAACTTTCAAGTGAGTACTTTTGCAGTTGCCATTTTGTTTTAGACCTTTAGACGCGTTGAAGTTGCGATTTGCACCGATTTGGAAATTTAATCCGTGAGCGCATTCCGGCAGGTCAAATTGGCGTTAGAATGTGGATTTTCTCTTTAAGCGAGATCCAGCAAGTCAGCCATAGTCGACCCTGTTACCCCTGGCTCGCCCGGAAGAAGATTTTCTTCAACTCGCATGATAGATTCTGGAACACCTTTTCTCCTGAGGGAAACATCAAGTGAGTAGTATAGTAATTGATGATTTAAGGGACTATTAAAGTTAAATCTTACCCGCAGGACAATGTTGCCTAGTTGCGTGCCCTTCGACTTGTGGCCGAGGCATCGGTGGAAACTGACGAAGGCCGTTGAGACGTTCTAAGATTTGCCGGACGGGTTTGAGTCGCCGCAGAAGGATTGAAGCAACTGTCTTTTGTTAGCGCCAACAATGGACAGGAATATTTTTCTGTTGCGAATTCTAGCGACCCGACCAAATGTAGGGACAGATCTCCACATATTGGTAAGTATTCTGCGGATTGGTTGGTTGAATAGTTATTGACTCGTTTTCATTATTTTCCGGACAGCTAAACAACTGGGAAAATAGCGGCCCTCGTTCCAGTCATGATACCTGGAAGAAAGGAGCGAATGTCGATGCAAAAAATGAAACTTGGACCAGGCTAGCCAATCACTTCTTGCTCTCGAAGGATCGCAGCGGAAGGATTCCCCTCAGAAATGGTCCTTTTTGTGACACAGAGACACAGAGCATTCCGCAGCAGCTTTGACTCCGAGAACCATCCGAAGGTTGCTTGTACTAAGCCATCATTTATAACACAGCAGATAAACTTTGTATTCCTGCTGCGAGCATTCGAAGTCAATCGAGTTGGAAATTGTTGTTTAATTTAATTTAGGATTATAAGAATCTTCCTTCTGGTTTGGAAGCTACTTATGTATGAAAAACTGGTAAATAAAGACATAAGATTAAAATTCCTACTTTTAATTTCATTTAATTAGAAAAAAATCTATTTTCTACGATTTTTGAATTCTACGCACCGGCGAGAACACAGAAAAAAACTTTCTGTTGCGTAAAGTGCACTAAACTTAACGTTGAGTTAAACACGCTTAACTTTATGTTGAGTTTAATAAAACTTAACATTAAGTCCCTGCACTTTTTGTCCAAGATGCGTACAAAAAACTGGCGGTTGAGTTTATAATTTTTGCCGTGATCGATATTTCCATTCAAAAGCCCCTCGGCATCATAACGCACATAACTATTCTCTTCATCGCAACCAAGGCGGGTTAAGCTTCAGGTGTGTTCTTATAACAATGCACGGAATCGTCCATCTTGTGACAGGCAATCGTAATCGTAGGCATGGTAGACGAACAATTCGCTGTCAAAAAAACGCTCCGTCTCCACCCCCCACCAATGAGAAACTTTTGGTACTGTGGTAGAAGGATATTGGAAATAAAAATTAATAGAAAAATGTCTTGAAATAAATAATTTTCTTAAAAATAAATTATAGAAATGAATCATTCTAGTTTTATGAGTTGCACTTGAAGTTTAAATGTAGGAGTAGTGACGCGTATAGGCTCTCGTAAAAATGCTTTGCATGTGGAAGTGTTCAGGAAGATCGTTAATTCGAAAATTTAACCAATACTCTGAAGAGTATGAAACGAACTTGGAGAAGCCGAATGCTCCTCAGTTTTGAAACGAACTTTACCAGAACAAGATGCGATTTAGTCCGATTAGGGAATCGGTTGTGGTTTTTGTTAGATGAGGTTGCCTAGCTTACATGGCTACGACATATATATGCATATTCTTCGTTTGCAAATTTAAAAAAAAAATCTGTATGATTACAGAAATATCTGTATGTATATGTGGTAACGCTGCTGGCTGGCGGTTGCGATCAGGGTGAGTCAGTAGGGTGGGTGCATATTGAGGAAAAGTAGGCAAGATAATTGGAAATTAATGTAGATTTTCAGTAAATCAAATTTTTGTCCAGATATTGTGATTAAACTTTGAGTCAATCCATAAAAATCTGCATGGATGATCCAACGTTACAGACAACTTCAATTATCACAAGCGCAAATTTGAAAAATCTTTCAGGTCAGAGATCGGGACCCTAACAATACAGCGTTTGTATTGACAAGGAAAGGTTCGAAAACAGTCTTGAAACCTGTGTTCGAGAATCATATAGCAAGATCGGACATTACATTACTCGAGTGTACCCATAAACAATATATTTTATTAGGTTATTGTGGAAATAGCCGTAATGAATGCGACGAACGCAGCTTACGTATCCAGTTTTCAGAAAGGCTCCATCGAGATGTCGAACTAAACATTGAGGGCAATTAGCGCCTTTGAGTATGAGTAAGCAATATGCACGACTAACAGAAAGATGCTCAAAAGCATAGTAAAGCTTTAATTGGACTGGAGTTTTTGTTTTAAGAGATATTCATAATTTTATGTAAGTCACATAACTTACTTTCATCAAAAAAGCAGATTTCTTATGTTGTTGTTGTTGTGGTTGTCCACCATGGGTGCACGGATTCACCACAGTTTCTGCCTAAGTACATATGTATGTGCTCACATGCATTCTAAGATTATTAAATTCGACAAATCTCCAATGCAGCGTGTACACTATACACGGACCCCATGGCTACGTATGAACTGTTATGGAGTGAATGTATTGCATGTGTTGATGTAAGTATATTTTTTGAAAGAACGTGTCAATCAGGTGGGTAAGTAAACAAACCTGCAGCTATTCCGGCATGCGTGTGTATACCTGGCATTGCTGGCATTTTTTTTCTGGGGTTTTCATCCTTAGGGACGATTCATCCCGACTCCAGCTGGCAACTGATTGAACATTTTTTTCATATAGTCAGTTATAAGAGGAAACACATCTTACCTGTCGGCCATTTTTGTAATTCGAGCCCAAAAGTTTTCTTGTCGAAACCGGGAATCGAACCCAGTACGCCTGGCATACCAAAACCAGACTCACGCCAGCCTGTCCGCTAGACCACGTATTGGCATTTAAAAAAGCAGATTATTTATGGCTGAAAATGTCTTGGCTTTTAAATTTATTTCTTGTTTTTATTAGATGATTATAATTTTAATATAAAATTCTCCTGTAACGGTGTTTGTAGTACTACTCCTCCGGAATGACCCAAACGATTCGAATGAAATTATTTTTAGAATATTCGGTGGCCATGCGAATCGGTTTATCTATATATATAAAAATGAATTTCTGTCTGTCTGTCTGTCTGTCTGTCTGTCTGTCTGTCTGTCTGTCTGTCTGTCTGTCTGTCTGTCTGTCTGTCTGTCTGTCTGTCTGTTCCCTATAGACTCGAAAACTACTGAACCGATTTGCGTGAAACTTGGCAGGTGGAGGTATTGGAGGCCGGGGAAGGTTCCTATTATGGTTTGAGACCCTTCCCTCTCTCAATAAGGGAGGGAGGGGCCTCCCAAAGAAAAGACAATTTTTTGCATAACTCGAGCACCCATCAAGCAAATGGTATCAAAATTGGCATGGGGTGGTATTTTAGTACGAAAAATATTCCTATGAATATTAGGTACCCCTCCCTCCTCTCAGTGGGGTGATAGGAAGGGGGGAGGGGGGCTACCTTACAATTTTTCATATAACTCGAAAACTAATCAAGATATTGGAACCAAATTTGGCACGGGAAGGTATTGGGATACGAAAAATATTTCAATGATTATTTGAGACCCCTCCCATTTTTTTGTAGAAAGGGGGAGGGGACCTCTTTCATATTTTTTCATAACTCAAAAACTAATAAAGCAAATGGAACCAAATTTGACATGGGAGGGTATTTGGATATGAAAAATATTTCTATGATTATTTGAGACCCATCCCTCTTTCCAGTAGGGAGAAATAATCAGGGAAGGGGCCTCTTTTATATTTTTTTACACAACACAAAAACTAATTATGCAAATGGAACCAAATTTGGCATGGGCGGGTATTTGAGAACATGACATGTTCTAATGATTGTTTGAGAACCCTTCTTTCTTCCAGGAAGAGGAGGGAGGGGAGTTTCATACAATTTTACATCATAACTAAAAAACTACAACAGCAAATGGAACCAAATTTAGCATGGAACCATATTTGGGTACGAGATGTGCTTCTATGAATATTTGGTATCCCTCACTCCTTAAAAGAGGTGGATGGAAAGGGGGAGGATAGGTCTCCCTTACAATTTTCAGTATTACTGAAGAGTTGATCGAGCAAATTTGACCATATTTGGCATATGAGGGTATTTGGATTCGAGAAATGTTTCTGTCATAAATTGAAGCCCCACCTTTTTTCAGCGGAAAGATATGAAAAGGGAAGGGGGAGCTTCCATGTAATTTTTTTTGCATAACTCGAGAATTTATCGAGCAAATGAAACCAAATTTGGCATCAAAAAGTTTTTGAGTACGAAAAATACTTTTTCTATGTGAAACAATTCCTTTCTTGCAGTAAGATGATAGAATTGGGAATATAGGAAGGGAAGAGGAGGCTTACATTTAACTCTTTTTTTACAAAATCCGAGAAATAGACGAAACTTAACATGAAAAAATCATTTTGGTAAGATTCTATGATTATCTGACACACCATCCTCCTTTCAGTGAGTAGGTACATAGGAGGAGGGAGGTGAGCCCAATACAATTGTCTTAGCAAATGTTCTCAATTTATGCTAACGAAGCCAACAAATGGAAACAAATATGGCATGAAAAGGTACTTGGTTACGAGATATCTTTCTACGATTGTTATAGATCCTTACGCTTTACAGTGTAGAGAGGGGAAGAAAGGAGGAGGGTCCATATAAATTTTTGTTGTAAAGCTTAAAAACTTATCAACACTATATTTGATATAAGAGGATTTTTGGGAACGAAAAATTAGGTATGATAATTAAAAATCACGACCTGCATTCAGCAGGGGGTGAAGGTAAGGACAGGGGAGAGGCTCTCTTATCAGTTTTTCAGCATAAATCCAGAACATATCAAGAAAAAACAACCATATTTTATAAGTTAGATGGTTTGCAATTTATTTGAGACCGTCTAGACAGCTTCAACTTATCAGATCTTTAACACAAATTTATAGAGCGAGATTTTGAATATTCGTTTAAGTTATCTTTGTGTTGAAATTCGAATCTCCAGCTGCAGCTCTCATTTTATAGCGATTGTTTATAAATTATGTTATAATTTGATTTAAAGTAATGCCAATAAAACAATAAAAATTTGAATAATTTCTGAAAATATCATTTGATTTTGAAAGGTGTAGCAAAGCACGCCGGGTCAGCTAGTATCGAATAAAAACAACACAAATTCGCATCAATTGTCCGTAATAATTAAATTTTTAGTTTTTTGAATGAAATAAAAGTCATGGCTTCCATTTTTAGAAGTTTTCTTTCCTTTGGGCGCCGGGCGGTTTGTTTATCGTCTCCATGGTCAAGGCGTCGCGAGCAAACGTCGAGAGAATAGTAACCATGGCATAGCATACTGATTAGTGATAACATTTGGGCGCGTTTTTCTCAACCAGGCATACTGTCAATGCACGTGATGGCGCTAAGAAGCCTAGATGTGATATTTTTCTTTATGATTCCCAGCACATTTGAACAGCACATATTAATGAATGCGGCCTAGATGTGACCCAGATTTGTATTTTGCCGACCGAATCGAAATCATTTAAACGATTTTAAAAATTAAAACTTTTTTGATTCCATGTTAATTAAACAGCATTTTTTGCCTTAAAAATATCAATATAATACTGATAAAGGTATCTTTGCGGACGTTTCTCTACGAAAAAATTACTAAATGTTCTTTTAACAATGCTTTGTATAATGCAAGAAATTTGAATACATTTGTTTGAACGATAGCTCTAGATAAAAAACTTGAAAATGGTGTTTTTTTTACCCGTTAGACCCTACCCCCCCCCCCCCCCCCTTAATTCACTGGGTGATAGCTTATCCATTTGAATTTTATTTGCACTTTTTGCTTAAACAAATAAAAATATAGTAATTTGCAGTATAAAAATTCGCCAGATGCTGTTTGGCATCACTTCAAGTTGTAATGTGTCATGTCTACAAATTTAGTATATGGCGAAATAATGATTAACATGTTTTTAACATGGGAAGGTATTTGGGTACGAAATATGTTTCTATGAGTGTAACAAACCTGTCTGCATTGCAGTGTTCGGATTAGAGGAACAAAGGGAGTTCCATATGAATTGCGTTCAATAGCTTGAAAACTTATCAAACCAATCAGGGCTTCCATACAAGTATGTCGGCATGAATCAAGAATTTATCGAGCAAAAGGAAGAGAGGTTGTTTGCATACGAAAAATTTGAGACCCTTCCTTATTTCTGGGAAGAGTTGGAAAGAAGATTTTTATCCATATCATATTTAGCATAATTTTTAAGCTTAACAAACAAATAAAGCAAAATGTTGCATGATTGAGATACAAAAAATGATTTAATAGTAGTTCGTGATCACTTCTTACATTGCAAGAGGGAAAAGACTGGAAGACCATATCATTAAAACATACATTTTGACATTATTATGAATTCTTTGAAGGTTTTAAAAACAGAGTTTAAATTTTCAGATCTTGAAAAACAAATCTAGAGATCAATCTCAAGAAAATATTTTTAAAACATCTTTGAATTGAAGTTAGAAACATCAGGTGCTGCTCTTTTTTTGTTAATGTATTCACTTCTAAATTATGTTGAAATTTGGTTTGAAACGCTGTCTAGGCAATACAACTGAATTTCAATTGTTTTAATAAATTTAATTAATCTTTGGAAGGTGGAGCAAAGCACACCGGGTCAGCTAGTATGATTATAATTTTAATGGCATGTTCGGCGAAATGAAAACTAGAGAGAACTTTATTATTTATCTATAGGAATTTGAAAGAAAGGTGGATAGACAGGCATTAGTGCGCCAATAGGAGAAAGCTTGATAGGTGTTGAAATTTTAGGCTAGAGGGCATGTTGATGAAAAGCTCCCATGAATTGTCCCGCCTTTGCTCTACACTAGCTAACTATACATGAGAAGCTCAGAAAGAGAATTCCCATGTAGAACTAGTGATGTATAGAATTTCACCAAAACTTCAGCCTTGACGTATGCTTAAAATCCGTTTCTACCATTTCAATTAAATAATATGAATCTATTGCAAGTGTAAATGCAATATAGCTAAAAACATAAATATGCGCATTTAGCCCGCCGGTTTCGGAGATCGGCTATTTTGACTACTTTTATTATAAAATTATTTTCACGAAAACTGTAAGAGATTTTTCTCAGAAAAATTGCTCTAACGTATATAAGACAGATGTCCGCTCATGTACATTATAGTTTTCAGACTCCGATCTATTGGAATATGGGAGAATCCTTAATATGCGCATATAGACGGCTCCCGTAGCGAGCCCAGTGGTTTGAAAGCGCGGTACTACACACACTTCAAACGAACAAACACGTAACAACGCATGGGCCTACTGAGCTTTCCTTATGCGAGAACAGTTCTAGCGACGTTGCCTAGTTTCTCTTATTAAAGTCATTTATTCTTGAGTTTTTTTTAATGTAGGTGTAAATTGTTACTTCTTTCTCACTCTTTTGAAAAATGAACCCTCTATTTGACGATGTAGGATAAGGTAACCCTATCTAACCCCCTTGGGGAGATATCCCTAGACTCTAAACGATGTTTATTTTTTCCTTTCACACAAGGTGAATCAACAATAATGAGGGATTTTGTGGAAACTATTAACAGCAAACGGAGCAATAGTGACTCGCGTGCGTACTTTCATGCATATATCTACCAAGCCCATACATCTTTAACGTACAGGTAGCACTTTATCCACGCCTTTCCACCTCGATAACATTCACAAAGCTCATTACATGGTTCAGTGAATAAAGTCGTTCGTCTGTTCGTTGACTGTTTTACAAACGAATCAATTTACCGCTATCACCAAACAAACCTAACTAGCACCCTTCAGGAGATGATCACGAGCGAAGGTAATTGGGTTGAAATTACACTCACATAAGTTAGAAGCAAAAGTGTGGGAGAGGTGTCTCGAAAGGAAAGGCAACGTTTTATGTATAACCCTCAAATGCCGTTGGTGAGGCAGAAAAGCTCACTGAATTCAACAAAGCAAAAATTGAAGCTTCTGTTTCTTCGGGAAGGCAAAAGCATTTGCGAATTAAGAATCACTAATTGCGTGAATAAAGTTTTGTGCCGGTCAGTCCTTGAATAACATGAGGCAAACAATCCTTTTTTTCAAATTCTGCAAAACACGAAAATTTTGACGATATTTAAAAGCAGATTTTAACCAATAGGAAATCTGTGGCATTTCTTCAAGCATTAGTAAAATCGTTCTGCTGTCTTCATCAAAGTTGTTAAATGAGCTAAAAACTTCAAAAACTAATACTTAATGACTTTCTTGAATGATGTCAGAAAAAGTTGTAATTTTATCTAATCAGATTAAATAAACTGAACTGAAGAACTGAATATTCTGTTTTTAAGCGCTATATTTCAAAGGCTAAAATACCAAGACAAAATCTGAATACCTGATTGAATGAAGGGAAATAAATAAATTCAAAATGTGTTTTTAATGTTAATGTAGGATTAATAGTTTATCAGTTATCAAAGATCGATTTAAATACAAACTGATTAATTTTAAAGCTCCACACATAGTTGACAAAGCATTGAGAAGTCTGAGATTTATCTTCCACGTGACACGGGACTTTAAAGACATATACTGTCTCTACTGTAGCTTTATCAGCTCAACCTTGGAATATGCTTCTGCTATATGGAGTCCCTACTATCAGAATGGTGCTGTTCGAATCGAGGCCATCCAAAAACGCTTTATGCGTTACGCTTTTGAGACACTTGAGTTGGATAAAAAAACTAGGACATGTTGACAAAAGAGAGACGAAGTTTACCGGGTCTGCTAGTCTATATATATAAAAATGAATTTCTGTCTGTCTGTCTGTCTGTCTGTCTGTCTGTCTGTCTGTCTGTCTTTCTGTCTGTTCTCTATAGACTCAGAAACTGCTGAACCGATTTACGTGAAACTTGGCAGGTGAGGGTATTGGAGGCCGGAGAAGGTTCCTATTCTGGTTTGGGACCCCTCCCCCTAACAGGAAGGGGGGGAGGGGCCTCCCAAATAAAAGACAATTTTTTATATAACACGAGAACCAATCAAGTAAATGGTATCAAATTTGGCATGAGGTGGAATTTGGGAACGGGGAATATTTCAATGAATATTAGGTACCCCTCCCTCCTCTCAGTTCGGTGATAGGAAGGGGGGAGGGGGGCTATCTTACAATTTTTCATATAACTCGAAAACTAATCAAGATATTGGAACCAAATTTGGCACGGGAAGGTATTTTGATATGAAAAATATTTCAATGATTATTTGAGGTCCCTCCCTCCCTGCAGTTGAAAGGGGGAGGGGCCTCTTTCATATTTTTTTACATAACTCAAAAACTAATAATGCAAATGGAACCAAATTTGGCATGGGAAGGTATTTTGATATGAAAAATATTTCAATGATTATTTGAGACCCCTCCCTCTTTCCAGTAGGGAGATATAAAGAGGGGAGGGGCCCTCTTTTTAATTTTTACAAAACTCAAAAACTTATCAAGCAAACGGAACCAAATTTGGCATGGGCGGATGTTTGGGAACGTGACATGTTCTAATGATTGTTTGAGACCCCTTACTTCTTCCAGCGGGGAGAAAGGAAAGAGGGAGGGAAGTTTCATAAAATTTTTATTGCATAACACAAAAACTACAACAACAAATGGAACCAAATTTGGCATGGAATGATATTTGGGTACGAGAAATGCTTCTATGAATATTTCGTATTTCTCACACCTTCAAAAAGGTGGATGAAAAGGAGGAGAAGAGGTCTTCCTTACTATTTTCAGTATGACTGGAGAGCTGATCGAGCAAATTGAACCATATTTGGCATGTGAGGATATTTGGATACGAGAAATGTTTCTACTGTAAATTGAAGCGCCACTTTTTTTTCAACGGAAAGATAAAAAGGGGGAAAGGGGGGCTTCCATACAATTTTTTTGCATAACTCGAGAATGAATAGAGCAAATGAAATAAAATATGGTATCAAAAAGTATTTGAGAACAAAAAATACTTTTATGAATATTATGAATTATCTGACACACCATGCTCTATTCAGTGAGTAGGTACATGGGAGGAGGGAGGTTAGCCTAATACAATTTTGTTAGCATTAGTTCTCAATTTATGCTAACGAAGCCAACAAATGTATAAAAATATGGCATGGAAAGGTACTTGGTTATAAGATATGTTTCTACGATTGTTATTGACCCTTTCGCTTTACAGTGTAGAGAGGAGAAAAAAGGAGGGGGTTCCATATAAATTTTGTTGTAAAGCTTAAAAACTTATCAACCAATTTAACAATATTTGATACCAAAAGATTTTTGGGAATGAATAAAATGGGTATGATTATTAAAGATCACCCGCTATTCAGCAGGGGGGAGGGAAGGACAGAGGAGGGGGGGCTCTCTTATAAATTTTCTAGCATAAATTCAGATTATATCAAGCAAAAACAACCATATTTTATCAGTTGAATTATTTGCGTACGATTTATTTGAGACCCTCATTTTTTATAGGGCGAAGCTTACAGAAACAGATTAAAATTATCAGATCTTTAACACAAATTTATGGATCAAGATTCAGAATATAAGTTTAAGTTATTTTTAGATTGCCTTTCGAAACTCCAGCTGCAGCTCTCATTTTATAGCGGTTGCTTATGAATTATGTTATAATTTGATTTAAAATACTGCCAACAAAACAGTAAAAATTTGAGTATATTCTGAAAATATCATTCGATTTTGAAAGGTGTAGCAAAGCACACCGGGTCAGCTAGTCTATCTATATATATAAAAATGAATTTCTGTCTGTCTGTCTGTCTGTCTGTCTGTCTGTCTGTCTGTTCCCTATAGACTCGGAAACTACTGAACCGATTTGCGTGAAACTTGGCAGGTGGGGGTTTTGGAGGCAGGGGAAGGTTCCTATTATGGTTTGAGACCCCTCCCTCTTTCATGAAGGGAGGGAGGGGCCTCCCAAACAAAAGTCAATTTTTTGCATAACTCGACAACCCGTTAAGCAAATGGTATCAAATTTGGCCTGGGGTGGTATTTGGGAATGAGGAGTACTTCTATGAATATTAGGTACCCCTCCCTCCTCTCAGTGGGGTGATAGGAAGGGGGAGGGGGGCTACCTTAAAATTTTTCATATAACTCGAAAACGAATCAAAATATTGGAACCAAATTTGGCACGGGAAGGTATTTGGATACGAAAAATATTTCTAAGGTTTTATGAGACCCATCCCTCTTTCCAGTAGAGAGATATAAAGGGGGGAGGGGTTTTGTTTTATAATTTTTTACATAACTCAAAAACTAATTAAGCAAATGGAACCAAATTTGGCATGAGTGGATATTTGGGAACGTGACATGTTCTAATGATTGTTTGAGACCCCTTCCTTCTTCCAGCGGGAAGAACGGAAAAAGGGAGGGGATTTTCATACAATTTTTTCTGCATAACTCAAGAACTACAACGGCAAATGGAATCAAATTTGGCATGGAACGATATTTGAGTGCGAGAAATGTTTCTATGAATATTTTGTATCCCTCACTCCTTCAAAGAGGTAGATGAAAAGGGTCAGGAGAGGTCTCCCTTAGAATTTTCATTATAACTGGAGAGTTGTTCGAGCAAATTGAGCCATATCTGGCATATGAGGGTATTTGGATACGTGAAATTATTCTATAATGAATTGAAGCCCCACGTTTTTCAGTGGAAAAATATACAGGGGGAAAGGGGGGCTTTCATAATTTTTTTTTGCATAACTTGAGAATTATTCGAACAAATGATACCAAATTTTTCATCACAAGTATTTGAGCACGAAAAATACTTTTATGAATATTAAGTTCTCACCCCTCCATTCAATGGGGAGAACGGAAGAGGGGATAGTACTTCCTTTCAAGTTTATGCATAACTCAAGAATTTAGTACGCAAATAAAACCAAATTTGGCATGGGATGGTATTTCAATGCGAGAAATTTTTCAATGTGAAGCAATTCCTTTCTTGCAGTAAGAGGATAGAATTGGGTATATAGGAAGGGAAGAGGAAAGCTTACATTTAACTTTTTTTTACAAAATCCGAGAAATGGGCAAAACTTAATTTGGAAAATCATTTTGGTACGATTCTGTGATTATCTGAGGCACCATCCTCCTTTCAGTAAGTAGTTACATAGGAGGGAGGTGAGCCCAATACAATTTTGTTAGCATTAGTTCTCAATTCATGCTAACGTAGCCAACAAATGGGAACAAATATAGCATGGAAAGGTATTTGGTTACGAGATAGGTTTCTACGATTGTTATAGACCCTTACGCTTTACAGTATAGTGAGGGTAAGAAAAAAGGGAGCTCTTTATAAATTTTGTAAAGCTTAAAAACTTATCAGCCAATTGCAATGGAATTGTATTTGATATAAGATGATTTTTGGGCACGAAAAAATGGGTATGATTATTAAAGACCACGACCTCCATTCAGCAAGGGGTGAAGGGAAGGACAGGGGGATCTCTTATCAGGTTTTTAGCATAAATCCAGAATATATCAAGCAAAAACAACCATAACAACCATAGTTAGATTTTTCAGGGCGAAGCTTAGAAAAACAGATTAAAATTATCAGATTTTCTTCTTATCTTCTTCTATCCATCTATAATTTTCAATTTTTGAAATGTTCTCACTATGAGAACATAACATTCACCGACAAGGCCGTAAAAGTTAATTTCAAAAAATTATCAGATCTTTAACGCAAATTTATAGATCAAAACTCAGAAAATTACTTTAAGTCATCTTTGTGTTGCGATTCGAAACTCCAACTGCATCTTTCATTTTATAGCGGTTGCTCATGAATTATGTTATAATGTGATTTAAAATTATGCCAACAAAACAATAAAAAATTGAATAATTTTTAGAAATATCATTTGTTTTTGTAAGGTGTAGCAAAGCACACCGGGTCAGCTAGTCTATATATATAATAATGGATTTCCGTCTGTCTGTCTGTCTGTCTGTCTGCTCCCTATAGACTCGAAAACTGCTGAACCGATTTACCTGAAACTTGGCATATAAGGGTATTGGAGGCCAAGGAAGGTTCCTATAATAGTTTGGGACTCCTCCCTATTCCTGGAAGGAGGGGTCTTTCATTTAAAAGTAATAAGTCTTCATAACTCGAGAGCTGATCAAGCAAATCAAACCAAACTTGGCATGGATGGGAACTTGAGTACGAGGAATGTTTCTAAAAATATTTGATACCCCTCCCTCCTTAGAGTGGGAGATAGAAAGGGGGGGGGGGCTACCTTACAATTTTGTACAGAACTGGAGAACTCATCAAGCTAATGGAACCAAATTTGGCAGCGGAGGGTAGTGGAATACGAGAAATGGTTCTATAATCATTTAAGACCCCTCTCTCCTTCCAGTGGAGATAAAGGAAAAAAGGGGGGGGGGGGATTTCATACCTTTTTTATTGCATAACTTGAAAACAATTTGGGCAAATGAAACCAAATTTGGCTTGGAAGGATGTTTGGGTACGATAAATAGTTCTATAAACATTTGGTATCCCTCCCTCTTTCCAGTGAGGAAATAAAAAGTGGGGAGGGAGCTCCTTAACAATTTTCAGTATAACTGGAAAACTATTCAAGTAAATGGAACCAAATTTGGCGTGATAAGGTATTTGATTACGAGAAATGTGTCTATGGTAGTTTGAAAACCCTTCGTTCTTACAGTCGGAAAATCTTAAGAGTGGAAGGTGCTCGCATACAATTTGTTTCATCACACGGGAACTTACCCAGCAAATGGAACGAAATTTGGCTTGGGAGGGAATTTGAGCACAAGGGCTTTGTCTGTGAATATTTGGTACTACTGCTTCCTTCCAGAAACGACTTTGGCATGGGAAAGCATTTGGATACGTAAAATGGTTATTTCTTTTTTTAAGACTTCTTTCTCCTTCAATTGGGAATACAGTTAGGGAAGACGGTAAATACATACGATTGTTTTGCATAAATCAACAACTTATTTAAAAATGGAACCAAATATGACTTGGGAACAATCATACAATCGAGCAAATGGAACAGAATTCAGCATGGGAGTGTATTTAAATACACGGAATGTTTGATCTTGATCCCTACCTTACCTTCCAGGTAGAAGATAGGTTGGAAGTAGGGTTTCGATACCAATTTTATAGCATAACTTGACAACTAATAGAGCAAACGAAACAAAATTTGGCGTGTGAAGGTATTCAAGCACAAGAAATGTTTTCCCGGTGGTTTAACACCCCTCCCTCCATTCAGTGGAACGATAGGAATATTTCGATAACTAATCGAGAAAATGGAACCAATTCTGCATAGAAGCATATTTGTATACGGTGTGTTTCTTCGATGGTTTGAGGCCCCCTTATCTTATATATATATATATATATATATATATATATATATATATATATATATATATATATATATATATATATATATATATATATATATATATATATATATATATATATATATATATATATATATATAAAGTGGAGAGATTGTCATCCATTTTTTGAATATCTCAAGAATTTATAGAGAAGGCAGCCATATATGACATGGGATCGAATTTGTATACAAGAAATGTTTTTCTGATGTTATGAGACCCCCCTTCCTTCCATTAGGGATATAGGAATGGGCAAAGGGGTTGCTCTCACAATTTGTATAATAATTCGAGAGTCAGCTAGTATATATATAAAAAGCAATTTCTGTATGTTTGTTTGTCTGTCCTCTATAGACTCAGCCGCAGCTTTCGCCATCCAAACTGCTGCCTCTGAATAGCCGATCCATTGAAGCATCAAGTGATTCACGGACTCTATCGTGGATTTCGGAAAAAGGACCTTCAACACGCATTGGCAACGATGAGCGTGCTGACATTAGCTCGACGTTGATGGCGTTTGTGGATGCGTTGACCGCGGCCAGCTCAGTAATCATTTTGGAATTGGTGTCCAGTTTCATGGCAAGATCATCAAAGTAGGTAGTAGGTATCAAGTCGCTTGGTTAACTCTAGTATTGTTTGCCTATTGATTTCTACTTTTTCCAGGAACTCGTCTGAATGTTGCTGCCTGCAGTCTAAGCAAAGCCATAGGATTCCGTCATTTTCATGGTGAGCCTTGAGCTGAGGTCCCAAAACTCGAGCACATGAGATATGAAATGTGTTTTTGCATCTCCCGTTGCACTTGATGATCAGTGCGTTTTTCTCTGGATCGGTACAATTTGTGAATTGGCAAATAGACATTGCCGAGTGTACTACCTAATTTATTGAGGTTAGGCGGTCCAAAATAAAAACAAATAACAAAGCGGCTTTGGAAGCTGCGAATCGTTTTTTTTTTTTAATTCGCCGAGAAAATTGTTCTGATGATGACAACTACCAATCCCTGAATATTCTTCAACAAGCCAAGGTATCGTCTGCTCAATAATAATCTCTGAATGAATTTATGTTGAAATTTCATCAGTTAATAGGTAAATTTATCACAGGGAAATTATATTCAACGACCTCAAGCCAACAGTTATCTACATACATACATACATACATTTAGTTCATAATGCATTGTTTAAATCCTGCAAGTTTTAAAGTTCTGTGATCAAAAGTCGCGGAATTGGAGTCGAAAGCTCATGCGTGATAAAATCTTCCGCATTCATCATGAGAACAAGGATCTCTCGCATCGTTCCATCGCTAAGTCGTTGGGAATCGCGAATTCCACGGTGACGCAAGTGATTAATCGGTTCGAGTACAATTGACCACCGATCGAATGCCAGAAGTGAAGAAAAAGTATTCCGTACAACAACAAGAATCACAACGGCGTAGTTGGGGCCTTCAATCGAAACCCGAACGCCTCCGTTCGGGATGTGGCTAAGAAACTGCACCTAAACCAAAGTTTTGTCCAGAAGGCCAACACTAAGACTGGGCTTCAAGCATTCAATGTACTATGTACAATGTATGCCCCTAGTTGCGACGAGAAGCAGATCAAGTTCGCCATAACCCGTGCCAGGAAGTTGTACCTCAACATGCACGAAAGTTGAATGCTGCATCATGGACGACGAAACATAGGTGAAGGCCGACTTCAAACAGATCCCCGGGAGCCTGTTTTTCACGGCAAAGGATAAGTTCAGCGTTTCAGAGCATGTCCGCACTCAGAAGATGTCCAAATTTGTGAATAAATTCCTGGTTTGGCAGGCTATCTGCACGTGCGGGAAGCGGAGTGCACCTTTCGTGACCCAGGACACAATTAACGGACAGGTGTACATGAAAGAGTGCCTCCAGAAGCGGCTGCTTCCTCTCCTGAAGGTCCACAACGTCCCAACAATCTTCTGGCCGGATTTGGTCCCATGCCACTACTCCAAGGACGTGCTACAGTAGTATGCGGACAATAAGGTCAATTTCGTGCTGAAAATGTTCAACCCTCCAGAGCTCCGCCCCATCGAGAACTACTGGGCAATTATGAAGCAGCACCTAAGGAAGTGAAGACAGTCGAGAAACTGAAGAAAGTATGGGTTTACATGCAAAAAAAGGTTGATTCGCAGGTTGTGCAGAATCTTATGGCCGAGGTTAAGGCCAATGTGCGGACATTTCGTATAGACTGTAAATAAATTTTGGGAATTTTGGGAATCAACTTTGTGCGTGACAATTTCGTATGACGATTACGGCTTCCTCTCTTATTAACATAACAACTGGGAATGAATACACGACCCAAAAAATACTCTATGAGTTACAGGCCTTATTAAAACTATTATTAAAAATAATGTTCAAAGAATTATTTAACGTAAACTAAACCAATAGATACGGCACACATAATTTTGAATGTTTCCAAACGGCACTGGCCATGGTAGGAAATTGTTTTATGGCTTCAAATAACAATTTTTAAATTTTATTCAAGCAACATAATGTAGAATAAACTTTTTACAGGCTTTCACACAATGAATCAAGGATCCGAAAAGAGTTTTCGATCTGGGTTAACTTATAAAAATAATTCCTGCATTGAATAGTTAATAGAATGAGAATATGTGAAAAGGTAGATACAGCTGAGTTCCGTAAATGGTTGAGTTATTCAGCCACGTTTAGTGAAAGTTGAATTCTCTGTTAAGGAGTTTATAAAAAGTGGGTACAAATCATCCGCTAAGAACCTTCAAATAAATATTAAACGACTTGATTCGATTCGACCCTTCTACAGCCCTTCCTAGCAAAAAACCCCTACCGTATACGCTTGATATTATTCTCACACTCCTATCATCCAATAGGTATGAATTCACATCAAATAGATACATCTAAAATGTATCATTTATATTTCACGTCACGTGTTTGACGCTTCGAAAAGCAATAAACGAACCAAAAAGATGATTCGAAAACAGGTATAACTGCTTAAATATCGATTTCGGAAATGTGGGTGAGAAAAATTAAACTTCAGTCTGCTACATAGGAACGAGACACAGATACTTGAGTTGAATACTTCATGACGCTTTATGACGATTGATTGACTCAATTTTCAAGTTATCGAAAGTAATGTCAAATGTATGTATGTACGTACCTGGCTTAATACAGCTCGTTGGACCTTGATGGTTGCAAAACAGCTCTCTTGATGAGTCAATCAATGTACAATGTTGCCATTGTCTTACGATGGACAGTCCTATATGTTACAATTTACATATCCATTCAGGCGAAGAGGATGGGGGGATTTGGCGATGTTCTGCAATGAGAGATAACAGGATGTTATACTTTGAGTTTGTCTCCGTTTGTTTTGTATGAGTAAGTAGTAAGTAGTTTTTTTTATTTTGCTTTGCTCATGCATGAATCCCCGATAGACGATAAAAATATGTTTGACATATTTTTCAAAATGTTCAACAATTCTTCCACTAAAGATGACCAAATGCAAACATTTGGGATGGTGGCTTTTGCTGAGAATGCCCTACTTCTCGCACATTTGTATTTCCCGAGTTTCCGGAAAAATCGCAGATACATTATGGAAAGGATTGAAACGCACGCGTTTTTTTTCGTCCACAGAAAATTTCCGCGATTTCGTCTGTAGAAATTCTTATAAAACTAATTCTTTCAACTGAAATTCAAATGAAATCCCGATTAAAGGGCACCATCCGACGGAACTAGAATAAGAATACATGGTGCCGGAAAACGTTCGAGGTGAAATTTTCAGGGTTGTTAAAAGTATTATGGTTTTGGAATCTCATCCGCAAGGCGGAATATCTGACAAATCCCCGAATATTTGTGTTTTACCTGTGAAAATCGTGAAAGTGGATAAAGTGTTGGGGAAGTTGGGAAATGTTGAAAATATAAAACTTCTATCCGTGTTTCTTGTATCCTGATTACTGTCTCATCCATTCTCCCTATCTGCTTGTTGAACGGAACGGAATATATATAGATATAGAATTTGTATCAGAAGCGAACACATAAGTAATTGATATACAATTATTTTCCTCTTGACTTCATGCAGAAATGTGGAATTTTGAATGGTCGTACTTTTACCTCACATCGTTCGAACTTTTGCCCCAGAGGTGGGGAAAGAGTACTTTTCGATAGCAGTTAGGCATTTTCACTACTGCTATCAAATGCGTCGACCGATTATCTTCGTAATTTCTTAGAAGAGAGATAAAAGTCTAAGGTTTTTGGAAAAACAGCTGCAAAATTTTCTAAAAAATAGGATAGCACTAAGGTCGTACTTTTACCCCACCATACTCTACTAAGTATTTCAATGAAATCAGGAAATACGTTTGAATTCGTATGCTTAACGAAACGTTTGTAGAAAAATTGAAAAAATATTACAAAATCTTCTGTTGCGCTATGTTAGTATTCTCGTTCATTTTTTGCAATTAGACGTGGAGAAGTCAAGGCTTGCTGAGCAATAATTTTATCATTTTTGTTTAATAATTTATTTAACTTTTTTGCCTTACAATTGAGCTCGACAATTTGTTTCATCTTTGTTATATTGTTGTTATATGTGTTGTTGTTATATTAATCAATGTCAATACTGTTTTTTCAAGAGTAAATAATAAATTTATTCAACAAAACGTATGTATATGAGAATGGTGTTTTTATAAATTCATATAATCTTTTGAAAAGTTAACTTTTTTTCAAATTTTCAGGTTTTAATAACATTTTTTTCTGTTTTATCAATGTTTCTTTTCAAGAGCGAGCAATTGCGCTATATCCAAGGTCAAGGTACAAAGAAATTCATAATTTTACATCATAACTTTAATAAGTTTAAGCAAAGAATTAAGGCTTTTGCAACAAACAGATAAAAATAAAATTCAGCCAAAAATTTTGAATTTCTGTGTGAAATAATCTTATTTCCATCCATTTGAGGAGGAATAACCAATGATCGGTATCCAGGAGCTCACTTCTTCTAGCAAATAAGCTCCCAACGTAAAAAAAAATATCTAATCATGGAAACTTATGGTACTGTTGTCCACGTTTCTTCCTCCCTGTGATCCAGTTGTCTCTGCGTCTAATACTGCACAGTGGGCCCGGCCGAGTTAAGATGGATAGTTAATGTACTTGACTATCTGACAAGATGATGCTGACAAGATCTGGCTGTGTATGTATCACAAGCACAAGCAAATCGCAAACACATTATGGAAAACCCGATTGAATACACTTAACAGTGGATTGGAGCCTTTCTTACAGAGTGTAAATTTTCTTTGGATACATATGACACAATGATAGATTCCGTATTCAATCTATATATGACTCATTCCAAGCACCCCTCAACTGGAGAACGGATTTTTATTTTTCATTATCCAAAAATATATTGCACAGCGTTGGAAAGGTTATTTCTTGAGTGTCATTTTCCATTAACAGATTTTCAGTTACCTTTTTTTGCTTTCTTACAGAAAGGCATAACGAATGGTCAGTTGGGGATATTATTAATTAAGGGTCCAAGCCCCCACTTCATATATACCAATCGACTCAGCTCGACGAGTTACGATGATGTCCGTGAATTTGTATGTTCCATTGGAACGTTCTTACCACATTAACTCCCATTCCAGGTATCACGATTTTGATGAATATAGTATAAAAAAAAATGATTTTTTTTCCCGTAGGTCATATCTCAAAACAAAAAGAAAATAAAATTGTTCAAAAATTTTCTATTCCATATAACATATCATACTTACGTTGGCTCCAAAAAAGCTAGCCATTTGCTCAGCAGCAGTAGCCAGCAATCGCTAAATTAATTACAGGGGCGATCGAAAATTTGACAAAAAGTTCATCAAACAGCAGAGAATCGATCCCACGCCAATCATAATCTTTTTTATAGATTAATCTAATATATAAAGATGAGTTGGACTATGTATGTTTGTTTGTATGCACCTTATAGAAATCCACACCGCTTAACCGATCAGCCTGAAATTTGGTACAGAGATGAAGTTGGACCAGGGTAAGGTTTTAGTAATAGTTCTGAGCCCCTCCCATCTAAGAAAAGGGACCCTCCCATACAACTTTCGTTTTTTCTCCCACAAACCAAAAGTCATGGAACCATTTTGTCAACCGATTTTCGATTCCTTTGGCGGGATTGTTTTCACCATCACCATGGACCAGGCATTAGAAACGACCATCTAAAAGTCACGTGTACTGGCGAGCAAATCAAAGCTTGCTGAGCGTTAAAGATTTTAAAGGGGAAATTTCGGCGGGTGTTTTTTGTACCTTCTACTGATGAAAGCACGTGGTACCGGTAGATACGAGAATTTTGGATGCAATAATGAGCTAACATTTCGGATTGAAAAATACAACTATCCTGTAATGTGTGTATTGACTTGAATTGTAATGGTTTTCAAAGTGCTTCCTACCACTGCTGCAGGACTTTGGAGTCTATACAGTGTGTGAAGTATGGATGCAATGATTTATCTTCATAATGAATTTGGATTGAGGGCTGAAAACATATTAAGCTATTAGCAACCTTTTTCGTATTTTTAGAATTCCTCATAGAGAAAGATAAAATAATTAAATTCAGAGTTATAAGTTGAGAGCTTTGATTTCAACGCTTTGAAAGCCGTCGAGAAATTTGAATGGAGAACTCAAGAGATTTAACGTGCATTATCTGGAAAAAACAAAACCAACGCAAGAAACTTCATTTGAAATTAAGTATGAGGTTTAAAGTTTTATACAATTCAATTTCATCTGTCAATCTATAACTTTTGAATAAATGTTGATCATTAATGTGTTCAATTTTACCATCCAATTATGCGAAAACTTAAACCGTTAAGTACTGCGAATTCAAACAAATCATTTCCAAGAATTTTTACTTTATCACTTTTCACAATAATAAATGAGTTTTTTTTTCCAAGAATGGAAAAATTGAAAAATAATCTTTTGTCATAACATCATAAAATGGGCGATTTGGGTTCCGAGATAGTTTCTTTTAGATCACTCCAAAAAAGTATTAGAGGAACTTGGAACATTTAAGAAAAACTAATAATCACGGTGTGGAAAAAAACAACGAAAAGTACACATACATTTGAAAACATGAAAAATGAGTCTTCAACAAGTTTAAAAAACCTAAATACAAACACCTAAATACAAACACATACAGGATCTCAATGAAACTTGATGTTTCCTCGAAGAGATTCCTTTTACTTAATTCTAAGCGGACATCTTTCGAGTATATGATGGCTCGCATATCACAAATGCTTAAACCACCAAACCACAAAAGTTAACTGTGTATGCCGTGACTGGGATTCGAACTCATGGCCGTTGGCTAGGAAGACTTCAAGGCCATCCTCTATGAAACGAGCTGCGGCAAGTTTCGGAAGCCTTCTTAGAAATTTTATGGCCAATAAAACTTGAATATAGCATACGGGGGAGCATTTGGCATATAGCGTCCGAGGAGATCATCTCCAAAAGAGATTTCATTAGATGGGGGGTGGGAAAGATAAAAATATAGTTTAATCATTTGAAGATAAAAAAAAATAGAAGGCCAAAGCTTTTCAAGCTTCCTTTAAGAAAGGGAGGGTATAAATTGTTTTTCGTGAGGAAAGTATTCATGGGAAATTATTTTTAATTACTATGAATACGAACATCATAACTATAAGTGTTTCGAAATTATCAAAAAGGGAAACACAGTTAATATTCTCATTCAAAACTTGAAAAACACTTACAAAACATTCAAAGCTTACATACATGGCACAACATGGGTAAAATTTTCTCATAATAAATATATAAAACATATTGAATACAAATTTCGTAAAGTCAAACGACTCATTTTGATTTACATTTTATGCAAACCCGAGCAAGGCCGGGTAAATCAGCTAGTCTTCTTCTTCTAATATATAAAGATGAGTTGGACTATATATGTTTGTATGCACCTTATACAAATCCACACCGCTTAACCGATCAGCCTGAAATTTGGTACAGTTATGTGTTTGGACCATGGGAAGGTTTTAGTAATAGTTTCGAGCCCCTCCCACCTGAGAAAAGGGACCCTCCCATACAACTTTCGTTTTTTTCCCACAAACCAAAAGTCATGGCACCCATTTTTCAGAATCAATTTTTTCCCTTTGGCGGGGTTGTTTTCACCATCACCATGGGCCCTACCTACCTAAGGGTCCAGCGCCGATTGACCGGCGCATAGGGCTGAGATAAAAGATCTCCACTGCTGGCAATCCGGAGCCAGCGTCTTCACTTGCTGCCAGCCAAGGTTCTCGTCAACTGTGCGGATTTCAGCGGCTAGACTTCGCCGCCACTAGCTTTTGGGCCTGCCTCTTCTTCGATGCCCATCTGGATTCCAGTCAAGCGCCTCTCTGCAAATCTCGTATTCATCTCTTCGCAGCGTGTGCCCAATCCATCTCCACTTACGTTCCCGAATCTCGATATCTAGCGCCTTTTGATGACACCGGCGATGAAGTTCAACGTTTGAGATCCAGTTGCCAGGCCACCAAGCGCGGATGATGTTCCGCAGGCAGCGATTCACAAAAACTTGCAGTTTTCGCGTCGTCACCGCATATGTGCACCAAGTTTCGCACCCGTACAGCAATACGGATTTGACGTTTGAGTTGAAGATTTGGATCTTAGTTCGTAGAGAGATCTGGCGTGACCGCCAGATGTTTCGGAGACTCGCAAACGCAAATCGGGCTTTTCTGATCCGGGTTTCGATGTCCTTCTTGGTACCACCATCAGGCGTAATCTGGCTACCAAGATACTGGAAGCACTCCACTGTCTCAACCTGTTGTCCAGCTACCACGAAATTGGAACGATTTTCTGTATTGATTTCCATCGACTTGGTCTTTCCGACATTGACTTTGAGACCTGCTGCCTTGGAGCTTTCAGTGAGGTCGTCGAGTTTGCTCTGCATGTCTTGTTGTGTTTGGGCGAGCAAAACAATGTCGTCTGCCAGGTCAAGGTCGTTCAGTTGCTCCATGGTTGAAGGATTCCACGGCAATCCTCGGTTTGGTCTACAGTCAATCGATCCAGTCAAGATCTCATCCATTACGATGAGAAAAAGCAGCGGTGACAAAATACATCCTTGTCTCACTCCAGCAGTTACCAGGATTGGTTCGGACAAGACACCGTCGTGCAAGACCTTGCACGAAAATGCCTCGTACTGTGCTTCGATGAGATGGACTGGTTTCTCTGGGACCCCTCGTCGTCTAAGAGCAGCCCAGATGTTTTCGTGGTTCAGTCGGTCAAATGCTTTTTCGAAATCAACGAACACCAGCAGAAGAGAGTCCTGGAACTCGTTGATTTGTTCCAGTATTATTCGTAGCGTTGTGATGTGGTCCACACATGATCGTCCGGATCGGAATCCAGCTTGTTGCCGTCGGAGTGTAGCGTCGATTTTCTCCTGGATCCTGTTAAGGATCACTTTGCAGAGTACTTTGAGGGTTGTACAGATCAAAGTTATGCCACGCCAGTTACCGCACTCTGTTAGGTCTCCTTTCTTTGGGACCTTTACGAGGATACCCTGCATCCAGTCGGCCGGGAATGTTGCAGTATCCCAAATGTCAGCGAAAAGACGGTGCAACATTTGTGCTGACTAGGCAGGGTCGGCTTTGAGCATTTCAGCAGGAATGCAATCGATTCCAGGCGCTTTGTTGGATTTCATGTCCTTGATTGCCGCTTCTATTTCAGCCAGCGAGGGCGCTTCCGAGTTGACGCCATTAATGCGACTTACTGTGGGCGCCTCGAGCTGCGGGTTCTGTTGTCCATTGCTGTTTGTAACTCGGAAAAGTTGATCAAAATGCTCAGTCCAACGTTTGAGCTGATCTGTTCGATCGGTCAATAACTGACCTGCTCGGTCTTTTAGCGGCATTCTTGCATTAGTCCTTGCACCACTGAGGCGGCGAGAAATGTCATAAAGTAATCGGATATCTCCATTGGCGGCGGCTCTTTCTCCCTCTTCGGCTAGGGAGTTTGTCCAGGCTCTCTTGTCTCGTCTACAAGCTCGTTTAACTGCCTTTTCCAGCTCCGCACATCGTAAGCGGGCGGCTGCTTTGGCTGACCCGGTACATGCCTGCTCAATTCCGACTTTCGCCTTTCTCCGATCATCGACCATCCTCCAAGTTTCATCCGACATCCATTCACTCCTTCTTACACAAACTTTACCGAGAGTACCATGGCTCGTCGTGATAAAGGCATTCTTGATTCCACACCACTGTTCTTCGACTGTTCCGTCTGTCGGCAGCTCCGAGGCTCGGGATTCTAACTGTTCAACGTATGCCCTTTTCACCTCTGGATTCTCCAACCGGCGGACGTCGTATCGACACCCGACTTTCTCCTCGCGCCGTTGGACACGCGCAACTCTCAGTCGTATCTCCCCAAGGACGAGGTGATGGTCATATGCAATGTCTGCGCTTCGTTTGTTGCGGACATCAAGAAGACTCCTTCTCCATTTTCGACTGATGCAGATGTGGTCAATTTGATTTTCTGTTCGGCCATCTCGGGATACCCAAGTGACCTTATGTGCTGGTCGATGGGGGAAGAGCGCCCCACGGGTCGGGCATAAGAAACGACCATCAAGAGTTCACGTGGATTGGAAAGCAAATCAAAGCTTGCTGAGAGCGCCACCATGGGCCGGGCATAAGAAACGACCATCAAGAGTTCACGTGGATTGGAAAGCAAATCAAAGCTTGCTGAGCATCAAAGATTTAAAAGGTAAAATTTTGGCGGGTGTTTTTTCCTTCTACTGTTCAAAACACGTGGTACCGGTACGAGATATTTGGATGCAATAATGAGCCTACATTTTGTATTGAAAAATACAACTATCCTGTAAAGAATATATTGACTAAAATTACAGTGATTTTCAATGTGCTGCCTACCGCCCTGAACTGAACAGTCAACAGTGAATTGGCTTCTTCAGCTGAATAACTATTTGGACTGAATGCTGAAAAACTAATGAACCGATTTTCATAAACTCCAGCTTTTAACCAACCATTTTCAAATTTTTAGGATTCCTTATAGGGAAAGAAAAAATCATTAGATTCAGAGTTACATACACTGCCGGCCAAAAGTTCGGGATCACCCGCTAAAAAACATGCAAATTTTGATCGTTCATATCTCAGCCGTCTTAGGACATATTGCAAATCTTCTGAACTCATTTGAAAGATAATGAGCAATAGCTCTTTCGGAGGTATTTTGCCTAGAAATAATGTTTTTGTTTTGCATCTAAAACTTAACCTAAAGTGAGAACATTTTCGAAAAAACGCACTCAATATTCAAAGCCGATCATCTCGCGATAGGGTGGACCAAATTTCAAAATTTGAGTTGCATTAGAATCCTAATTCTATACTTCTCAAAACACAATCAAAAAAATTTGTGCAAAAATTTATGAATGTACTTTTAATTAATAAAATAGACACTTAAGTTATCGTCCAAAAGTTTGGGATCACCCCTAGTATGGTGTGTCGACCAAAAGTTTGGGATCATTTTTTCAAAAACATGCAAATTTATCTCATTCATATCTTTCTCATCTAACATCGTATTGCAGATCTGAAGGGTGCATTTGAAAGCTTAGGAATTTTCGTTTTTTCATAAATTCATTAAACAACAATTCCTAAGCTTTCAAATGCACCCTTCAGATCTGCAATACGATGTTAGATGAGAAAGATATGAATGAGATAAATTTGTATGTTTTTGGCCAATACACCATACTGAGGGGTGATCCCAAACTTTTGGACGATAACTTAAGTGTCTATTTTATTAATTAAAAATACATTCTTAAATTTTTGCACAAAATTTTTTGATTGTATTTTGAGAAGTATAGAATAAGGATTCTAATGCAACTCAAATTTTAAAATTTGGTCCACCCTATCGCGAGATGATCGGCTTTGAATATTGAGTGCGTTTTTTTGAAAATGCTCTAACTTTAGGTTAAGTTTTAGGTGCAAAACAAAAACATTATTTATGGGAAAAATACCTCCGAAATAGCTATTGCTCATTATCTTTCAAATGAGATCAGAAGATTTGCAATATGTCCTAAGACGGCTGAGATATGAACGATCAAAATTTGCATGTTTTTAGGCGGGTGATCCCAAACTTTTGGCCGGCAGTGTATATGTTGAAGGCTGCAATTTCAACGCTTTGATAGCCACCGGGGAATCTAAAATTGATTAGATAATACAATCTGAGGTTTTTAGTTTTATACAATCCTATTTCATTGGCCAATTTATTTATACTTTTTGATTTATTTTTGGTCATCAATGTGTTCAATTCTACCATCCAATTTTGAAAAAAAAAAAATGTTTGGTACTGCGAGTTCAAACAAATGATTTCAAAGAATTTTAACATTGATCACTCTTCAAAATAATCAATGGAACTCAAATAAGACCATTTCCATAACATTTAAATGGTTATTTCGGTTCAGAGATGATTTCTTTTCGATAACTCCAAGAAACTTTTAGTGCAACTTTCAACATTTAAGAAAAACAGTGTTAAATTAAAAAAGAGAAAAAAAACAGACATACAATTTTTGTCATTTTTGTCATTTTTGTCATTTTTGTCATTTTTGTCATTTTTGTCATTTTAGTCATTTTTGTCATTTTTATCATTTTTGTCATTTTCGTCATTTTTGTCATTTTTGTCATTTTTGTCATTTTTGTCATTTTTGTCATTTTTGTCATTTTTGTCATTTTTGTCATTTTTGTCATTTTTGTCATTTTTGTCATTTTTGTCATTTTTGTCATTTTTGTCATTTTTGTCATTTTTGTCATTTTTGTCATTATTGTCATTTTTGTCGTTTTTGTCGTTTTTGTCGTTTTTGTCATTTTTGTCATTTTTGTCATTTTTGTCATTTTTGTCATTTTTGTCATTTTTGTCATTTTTGTCATTTTTGTCATTTTTGTCATTTTTGTCATTTTTGTCATTTTTGTCATTTTTGTCATTTTTGTCATTTTTGTCATTTTTGTCATTTTTGTCATTTTTGTCATTTTTGTCATTTTTGTCATTTTTGTCATTTTTGTCATTTTTGTCATTTTTGTCATTTTTGTCATTTTTGTCATTTTTGTCATTTTTGTCATTTTTGTCATTTTTGTCATTTTTGTCATTTTTGTCATTTTTGTCATTTTTGTCATTTTTGTCATTTTTGTCATTTTTGTCATTTTTGTCATTTTTGTCATTTTTGTCATTTTTGTCATTTTTGTCATTTTTGTCATTTTTGTCATTTTTGTCATTTTTGTCATTTTTGTCATTTTTGTCATTTTTGTCATTTTTGTCATTTTTGTCATTTTTGTCATTTTTGTCATTTTTGTCATTTTTGTCATTTTTGTCATTTTTGTCATTTTTGTCATTTTTGTCATTTTTGTCATTTTTGTCATTTTTGTCATTTTTGTCATTTTTGTCATTTTTGTCATTTTTGTCATTTTTGTCATTTTTGTCATTTTTGTCATTTTTGTCATTTTTGTCATTTTTGTCATTTTTGTCATTTTTGTCATTTTTGTCATTTTTGTCATTTTTGTCATTTTTGTCATTTTTGTCATTTTTGTCATTTTTGTCATTTTTGTCATTTTTGTCATTTTTGTCATTTTTGTCATTTTTGTCATTTTTGTCATTTTTGTCATTTTTGTCATTTTTGTCATTTTTGTCATTTTTGTCATTTTTGTCATTTTTGTCATTTTTGTCATTTTTGTCATTTTTGTCATTTTTGTCATTTTTGTCATTTTTGTCATTTTTGTCATTTTTGTCATTTTTGTCATTTTTGTCATTTTTGTCATTTTTGTCATTTTTGTCAAAAAGAGGAAAATGATTTTTTTTTTATTTTTATGTATGTAAGTCACATAACGTGCAATGATTTGGTGATATGTTGAATAACTACATTGCGGTTTTCCTTACACTTTTTAAAAATTATCATGATGTACTCTTTTTTATGCCACATGATTTGGTAACCCTAATATAAGTCTAAGAATTTATGATTTTTAAATTTCATTCTGTTTATACACTATTTATATACAACAAGCAATCAAATCAGACTTTATAAAATTTTCTATAACGAAACGAAAACAAAAAGAACCTAGATATTGACAAAATTGATGAACAAAAATTTTCCAATATTTCTGTTTTGAAGAAAACTTTTGCGATTTATGAGAGCACGTACGTAGAGAGAAGTTTTTTAGCCCCAAAACCACTCAGTAAAAACAGCAAACGACAGTGCTGAAAAATTCCGCTGGTAGGTAGGAAGATACCGGTTTTCACAACCCACACAAACGCCAAACGTGAACGGTCTTAGATAAATTCCACCCGCACTTGAGCGCGACGGCCCGGGTTCGGAAAAACTTTACTCCGTTGCCACAGTACATAGGTATAACCAATAATATGTATGTAAAGCTACACAGGTAGCTTGAACTTGGAGCATAACACACGTACGAGGGTTAAAAATTTACTCTAACAATTAGGTACAGCTCTTTTAATGGGCAAAATCTAAATATTTACATAAAAACACTGCTCACCTCTTAATTTTTATTCACAATATAATGTTCAAACGAAACCGCGGTATACTTTGGAGGATTGTATTGTCTGACAATTTATAAGTAAATAGTGCCAAATTGATCTCAGAAATTTGTTTTAAAAATCGTTTTCGTCTCTGTTCAGAATTTGATAATTTGGGGTGACATTGATCAGTCTCTTCTTTTCCACATCACGAAGTGCCATATGCAATCGATAAGTTGAAAATACATTCGCTGGGCGCCTTTTGAAAACTTATTTGACAGCAACGTAGGGTGGAAAAAGGGATCAACAAAGCATATTGAGCATTTCACATCTACAAAAATGTCTGACTACTTTGGCATTTTTTCTTCAATTTGCTTAGATGCTGTCTTTTTCAATTTATAGTGTATTAAAGCAATGATGATTTTTTTTTTACATTCGATTAATGTTTTTACTCATTGTGCGTGCAGCATCTGAAAAAAAAATCGACTGGCACAAATATCGACAAGCAAAGGCAATACCAATCTACGGTCGCTGATATTCCGGCTCAGCTTCAAGAGAAATCGTCTAGAAGCGGGAACAACTCATTGCGGTGGGATTAGGTTCATATAGAAGAGAGCTTAATAAAGCCGGTCACATGGGGCTTCTCGTAAAAGCGGTTTTGATTTCTCTTTCATAGGAGTTCCATTTCCTCCCCCATATTTTCGGCAAATAGATTTTTACCAGATGAAGTGAACCTGAACCTTGATGTTCAGGCACCTTCTGGTGCTAACATTTTTTTTAAACGAAAATTGGTAAAAAAAATTGGTTTGGTATCGTTTAAATCATAAACATGTGAGAAGTTCCTCCGGGAAACAGAAAATAACGAAATATGACCATATTTGATTGATATGAAACTTTGTAATTGAAGAAATGTTCTTTTCCTCACACTGAACTCAAAATCACACTTAAAAACACTAGAAGATTCTCTTAAAGGTTTAGTGCAGCTAATGAGAGAAGTTGAAGAGTAGTTTACGTATCATTCTTTCAGCCTTTGTTCAACCATATACCTGCTCCTGCTACCTTTGAAATTTGACAGACTTATATGAACTGTGGTACACCTGCAATGCATGATGGCGGATATTTTGGCCTGAATTTATTTTTATTTATCTTATAGACAGCCATTTTCCATAGTCCCTGACTAACTTCATTGTAAAAGGTAAAATGGTTTACTGGCAGGATTTTATGTTCGGTTCAAAAAGATGAAATAGGACATTTCCTGCATTAAACATTTCCTTTCTGCAGAGTGTCATTTTGGTCGTTTAAGAACGTCGCGCCGCTGACTTCATGGTTGGTTCTGCGTACTGCGGCATGCGACCAGTAAGCCGGAAGATTGATGTTCGGGACAGGTCAAATACAAAAAAAAACAACATTGAGGGGAAAAAGCCAATCTTCGGGCAGATATCGGACTTTTTTTTCGGTCGCTCCGTCTATTAAATTACAGTGTAGGCTTGCCAGATACTTTCAGAAAAAAGCGGGACATTTCTCGAAAAAAAGCGGGACACAGCCGAAAGAAGCGGGACATTTAAGAAAAACTTTAAAAAAAAATGGTTAATTGTAAAGATAAACTTATACGTTTACCATCAGCCATAGAAAGTACACTAGGTTCTGTTTTTAACGCTGACTGATTTCGCTCAGTTTTTCTTACATGGCTTCTATTTACACAGGTTTTTTGCCATATGCCCCGTTATTTTCCACGGTTGTTGCGAATTACAAAGTTTGGGAGAAAATATTTCAAGTCGTACATGCAAACGTTGGATTTGAAACCGCGTAAAAAATCTTTGTGTAATTTGTATAAAAATTTGTTTGTTTGGCAATTTGTTTGAAAAATCGAAAACTCAAGTAAACTTTCACCTTTATATACTTTGAACAATTGACTCGAAAAGAGTGGTTTTAATATAAGGCAGCTTATCTAAGATTCCGGCGGAAAAATTAATCTCTAAATTTCTATAATTTATAATTTTTGGAAGCAACTTAATCAATTTTTTCTTCATACATTGGTTGAACGTGCTCCAAGAATGCTTAACTAAATCATAATCTTACTGTAATGTTAAGAACTTTAGAGTTATTCAGTATTATATTATATAAACTATGAAAAATTCTGCTAATATTGAGAAAAAGACGTATTTGAAAGATTTTCTGTTCATCACCGAATTCAAATTGAGACTAAAGTTTGATTTTTTCCAGTGTTTTTTTTTTTTTTCTTGTAGGGGAGAGCCCACTGCGACCAGTAATTGATCTATTGTGGTAATTACCCCGCGTTACTGTATGCTATCAGGCTCACCTGCACTATGGGTTGAAGTGACAGTTGATTGCTGATTAAGCATTTTATCCCAATCGGGTATGATATCAAAGATGTATGATATAACCTTCTTAGGGCTGATATGCAACCATATGTCTTGTGCGCTTATTATCTTTGCCCCAAGAGCACGCTCTCTCCTATTTAGGAGGGCGCAGCAGTTGCATAGAAGATGCTCTGCAGTTTCTTTTTCGAACCCGCAGAACCGACAGTCATCGTATTGAATAATGTTTATCCGTTTTAGATGTTGTTTTGATGGACAATGTCCGGTCAAGAGACCTGTGTAAGTACTTAACTCGTGCTTACTTAGTTTCAACATGTTTTTGGAGAGTCGTGCGCTTGGTTCAATGAATCTTTTCGCCTGAGCTGCTCCCTCTGCTGTTCTCCAGTTGGAGACAATAGTGGTGCTTTCCCAGTTCTTGAGTTCCATATTCAAGGCACTCCTCGATACTCCGCAGAAAGGTTCAGGTCCAATAAACAGGCCCTGAGACCCTTCCCTAGCTAGCTGGTCTGCTTCTTCGTTCCCTAGGATACCGCAGTGGCCTGGAACCCAGAATAAAAATACTCTGTTTCGTATGGCCAGGTTTCTTAGTGCAACAATACACTCCCATACTAGCTTGGAGTAACATGTAAATGTACTTAGTGCTCGGAGAGCGGCCTGACTGTCAGAGAATATATAGATACTTGTGTACCTGTACCCTCTTTTCAAACAGGCTAAAGTGCATTCTAGAATTGCTTGAACTTCTGCTTGGAATACTGTTGGCCAGTTTCCCATAGGAATTGAGATACTGAGTCTAGGTCCGAACACCCCTGCCCCAGTTCTTTTATCCATTTTTGAACCATCAGTAAAGAATTTTATCGATCCGGAAGGAACCGCAGGCCCACCTGACTCCCACACGTCCCTATCGTTGATAGTTACATTGTATGGTATGTCTAGGTTGAAAACGGGCTCCATCCAGTCATCATTCTTTACAATAAGTGAGTTTATTTTAAATATCTTCAGAATTTTTAGGTGTCCTGTAAGATCCCCCTCATAGAGAGTTTTATGTTTGGAGAGTCTCAAGGCACTGCGTTCTGCCTCTAGTTCAATAAATTGATGTAGTGGCAGAATATTTAGTAGTGCATTAAGGGCCTCGTTTGATGTGCTTCGCATGGCGCCAGTTATAGCTAGGGTTGCTATTCTTTGAAGCTTCGCTAGTTTCTTCCGGGCCGTAGCTTGCACAGTTTTGGTCCACCATACTAAAGAAGCATAAGAGATTTTGGGTCTTATTATAGCTGTAAATATCCAATGGATAATTTTCGGCCGTAGTCCCCATTTTTTCCCTACTCCTTTGAGGCAGACCCACAGAGATGCTGTAGCCTTGGCTATAACATGCTCTAATTGTGGGTTCCATGATAGTTTTGAGTCTAGTATGATTCCTAGATATTTCACTTGTGATTCGAAGTTTAGCACTTCCCCATCTAATGTTAGAGGTTTTAGTGCAGTTTTTCGTCTCGTAGTGAATGCTATCACAGTAGTTTTGGAAGGGTTTATATTCAATCCCTCTTCCCTGCACCAGAATAGTGCGAAGTTTAGCGCAGATTGCATTCTATTTGACAACACGTTCTCATATTTTCCCCGAACTATTATAACTACGTCATCTGCAAAGCCAATAACTTCGAATCCCATAGATACAAGTTTGTTTAGGAGGTCATCCACGATCAGTGACCACAACAACGGAGATAGAACCCCACCTTGGGGACATCCCTTCGTTGGAGTGGCACTGATTGTAAGTCCTCCCAAGCTTGCATAAATGGTTCTATTTATTAGCATGGCACTAGTCCAGTCAACAATTGCTGTGTGGCACCCTCGTCTTTTCATAGCTGATTCGATTGAGTTGTGAGATGCGTTGTCGAATGCACCTTCAATGTCTAGAAAAGAAGCAAGTGCTATTTCTTTTGCCTCAATGGTCTTTTCTAGTTTTTGTGTTAAGGTATGTAGGGCCGTAACCGTAGACATCCCTTTTTTGTAAGCGAACTGAAAATTGTTCAGTTTACTTAAGCTAAGATACTGCGATTTAATGTGCTCGTCAAGTATCTTCTCCATTATTTTCAAGATAATGGATGTCAGACTGATAGGTCTGAATGCCTTTGGTTGGGTTTTATCTTTTTTCCCTGGTTTTGGGATAAAGATAACACGCACCTTTCTCCACTGTGTGGGAATATGACAAAGTGTCATACTGGCGACGAACATCTCAACCAAGGCAGGTGTTACCATTTGGTTTGCTTGCTGTATTTGGATTGGTATAATCCCATCTTCACCAGCAGCTTTAAATGGCTCGAATGTACTTATTGCCCAGTTAACCATTGACGGTGTAAAGATTGCGCGCGATTTGCGAAGAGCATCATCACGTCTTACATTCCGATTGTGTTGTTCAGCCGGAGTGTCCTTAATCTCTAGACCTTCGATGGATTCTGGGAAATGAGTACTCAGCAGTAATTGAAGCGTTTCTTTCGGGTCTGAAGTGAACTCCCCGTTATTTTTCTTCAATTGACCCAGTCCATTTGAGTGTTCTTTAGATAGAACTTTCTGGAGCCTGGCAGCTTCTGGCGTAGATTGAATGGTATCACACATGTGTCTCCAACTACTCCTTTTAGCTTTTCTAATGTGTTTGTTGTACTCAGTTAGGGACTTACGATAGTCATCCCAGTTTGAGTCAGCTTTTGCTTTGTTGAAAAGTCTCCTTGTTGTTTTCCTTAACTTTTCGAGTTGTCTGTTCCACCAGGGAACTCTTCTATTAGAAACACGTTCCTTCAGTGGACAGCTGGCTTCAAAGGCGTATATGATTTTATTGGTAAAACAGTTTGAAGCTTCCTCTAGCTGCTTTGTTGTTCGTATTTTCACATCCAACAAAGGTTTGCAAGCTTCAAGTGTGTGTTTGTAGAGACTCCAGTTGGTGTTCCTGGGGTCTCTATAAACGTCCCTGATTATTTCCCCTCCCACTATATCGAATGTAATATGTCTGTGATCAGACAGTGATTCTTCATCCGATACCTCCCAGTTTTTTATTTTTCCTAGGAGTAGTGGTGTACATAGAGTAAGGTCGAGGACTTCTTGTCTGTTCGTCGTTACAAACGTAGGTTTGCTTCCCTCATTACAAATTTCAATATTGTTTTGTGAAAGAAACTCTAATAAGGACTCACCTCTAGTGTTGATATCTGTACTTCCCCACAGCGTGTGATGTGCGTTAGCGTCGCAGCATATGAGAAACTGCTGGTTAAGTGCCCGGCATTTTCTCATATATTCTACTACCATCGGTGGGGGTATATCGGTGCTATCTCCGGGAAAATACGCTGAAGCTACACTTACCGTGTGCTTACCTTTCGGTGTTGGTACTTCTATCCGTATAGCCGTGATGTCTCCGTCGATAAATTCTGAAAAGGGAGTGAATTTAATTCTTTTGTTAACTAGTAAAGCAGCCCTCGGGTGAGCGCTTCGTTCGTCGTAGAGAATCTTACCATTAGGCGTATAAAGCCCTTGTACCTTACCCTTGTTAATCCAAGGTTCCTGGATAAAGGCAAGGTCCAGGTTTTCGGAGACGAATCTTCTCAGTAGTGTACTCGAGGCTCCTACAGCGTGGTGAAGATTCGCCTGAACACACTTTAAGGTGTTCATTTCTGTGGTTTTTTGCCCAGGGAGGTGGGGCAAGACACCGGCTTTTTGCCATTTGCATATGTTTGTTTGTCCCGTCTCGGTTTACTCCATGTGCTTTGGGTTGTTGGAGCTGTTTTGGCAGCTTTGAATTTGATATTTGCAGGTTTGTTAGAGGTATCTTTATCTCTAGAACTGCTCTTTCCACTCGGACCTGGTTTTTGTTGATCTTGTTCCATGGTAAGGCCCAAGTCCAACGTGCCAGTCCCTTCCGGTAAACGATTCGCACAGGATTTACTGAGGCTATCTACCTCTTTCTCGCTGACCCCGGGGTCTGGTCCCTGGTCCATAGATTGGCCCTGGTCCTTTGACTCCGGTTCATTGAGATCGAGAGTTGCCACAGTATCTCCTTTACTTATCGACTCTCCTTCTATGGAATTGACCTGGTCTATTGCCGACTGGTCCTTTACAAGGCCCTGTCTAGGCAGCCCAGGTCGTTGAGCAATTCTTTTGATGTTGCTACCTGTTTCAACCCTGCTTTCAATCCTCCGGTTTACTTTCCAGATTTTACTGGAACCAAAACCGTAGTAGATCACGAAATTTCTTTTCTCCAGCTCTTTCATTGAAATCTCGTCTACAGTGAAGACCACTTCGAGAGCTTCGTTCCGTTTTTGGACATCGTAAAATCTCCAGCTTTCGGTGCTCAACTCTTCGTTTTGGCTTTCGATTGTAGCCTGAACTGTACCGATATCGTCCTCGGCAGCTCCAGGTAGATGAGCCTTCAGGATCTCTGATCTGGGAATTTGATTGTCCCCGACAGCCATTAGCTCTGCACCTGTCCACGGCTTCATTGATGGTATGACTTGTTTTAGCCAGTCCGATGTGGCCTGGTCAAGACAAGTCACTACCATGAACCCAGATTTGAATGAGCATTGTGCGAATTTCGGTTTCAGTCTCTCAAGCCTTTGGCCAAGAACTGCCTTTTTTATCGCCTGCTGTATCATTTTGAGTTGTTCCGTCGTCAACTGTGTGACCGGGTAGTTTTTAGCGAGTATGCCTACCCTAACAGAACTGGCTACCTCTTTGTAAGAAGGCCTTTTCTTGTTTTCACCCGATCTCACTGGGTGGTTGGCCCCATAAGATCGTCCATTTGACGTTTTGTTCTGTGTCCGAGTTTGTTTTTGCTCTTTCGGGTCTTGTCGTTTTGTTGGGGCGTTTGGCCCCTTAGCTCTTTTGGCCTTCGACTTTTCCGCACTACATGAGGCATCCTTGTCCCCACTGCGGGCCCGTTTTGCACTTTTGGCAGGGGGTGTAGATTTCGCAGTAGTTACTAGGCGCATTGCCTCTACATATGGCACGTTTTTCGCGATGAGCTTTCTTAGTCGTCTCTTCGCCGCACCACTAAGTTGCCGTGTATCAAGGTTTTTCGGTTTGATCGGCGTTTGCATCTCCTTGATGGTGACATTAACCCCATCGTCATTGCTCTCGTCATCTCCTTCCGCGGGCGAATCTAAAGCGGAGGAGGAAATGGATGGCACTCCTGTGAAAGACTCGTTTGAGAGCTGTGCTACGAGTTCACTTTCGTTCGTATCCATGGTTTCCGGCTGAGACGAGCAGTCGGCACTCGTATTGTTTTGATTTTGTTTGTTTGTGTACATATTTGATCCCACGAGTTGCTAGGGAAGTAACGGTCAGCCGTGTCAGTGCCCTGCTATGACACAGTAAGGGCTGTATACTGTGGGGTGCGCCCTGGTGCCCCACAGGTTCCGTTAGCGACTGAGATTCCCTCCAGCCATACATCCTATCGTCACGGTGCCTTAGGATTGGGGCACCTCCTCACTTGGCTATTGTCGGTTTGACAACATTGCCCGGGCTTCGCCGCCAGCTGCGTATAGACTTTTAGCTGGCTGTCATTTGTGATCATATGACTCGTGGAGGCGTGAGGTAGGAGCGAGTGAGGACCAGAATTATGTTTGTCATTCCTTCCAGATTGTCAACTCACCATTTGAAGCCTTCCAGTGTTAGTCAGTTAACTTTGTAAAAGTTTTCCAAGAAAAAAAAAAGCGGGACATTTTGAGGAAAAAGTGGGACAGCGGGACATTCAACAAAAAAGCGGGACATGTCCCGCTTTGGCGGGACGGATGGCAACCCTAGTATAGTGACATTTTGGCTGGATAATTTCTCCTAACTCAGATAATTAAGGGCTGAAAACACGCTGCTTAGTGAATTTAAATGGCCTTCTTTCAGCTTTCAGATTGCTGATTAAAAACTTAATCATGAGATTTTTTCAGCCCTTTTTAACACAAAAATGTTTGTTGGGAAGGGCCGTAAGGTGTTTGTTTTCGACGCGGCGGATTGTCGTTCTTTGAACGCCGCTTCGGTCGGCCGAATATTCGGCGCCGAATATCACCAAAAAACCGTTAAGCCGAATATTCGGCTCACCGAATAGTTGAGCTAAGCGGCCGAATAGGCCTAATAGGCCGAATATTTATTATTGAAAATTTATACAAAAACAGACTTCTCAAATTTTTCAACTGATGTTGGATAATTTATTGACTACTAGCTGATCCCATACGAACTCCGTTTCGTTTTCAATTTAGAATATGTCATAATCCGATCCACCGGTGCATAGGGCCGTGGTAAAAGACCTCCACTGTTCACTGACTCTACGGCGAACCCAGTATCCAGAAGGTGGTTAAGGCTGGCCGGATACGCTGGGCGGGACATGTTGCGAGAATGCCGGACGACTGTCCTGCAAAACAGGTGTTCGCTACGAATCCGGTAGGAACAAGGCGACCGGGGGCGCAACGAGCGAGGTGGTTAGACCAAGTGGAGCGTGATCTGGCGAACGTGAGGTGCCCAAGAAATTGAAGAATGGTTGCTATGAACCGAGTGAATTTTAGGAATTATGTTCGTCAAGTTATGTCGTGAGACGGAACACTATGTAAATAAAAAATAAAATAATCCTACGACTAAACACAAAGAATTCGAGCACGTGTGGGTCAAAGCCCGCATGAATGAAACGCATATTTTTGAGTCGATTTACTTTCCGCCAAAATATGCCACTAAAGAATATTAAAAGTTTCTGTTTGACATTACCGAAATGTTCGCAAATTTCGAGCCCGAATTTAAAATACACCTTTATGGCGACTTTAACCAATCAAGTCTCCAATTCTTAATTGATGAAGATAATGAAAGCATTCTCTTGCCGATCTGTGGCCATAATGAAACACTGCAAATTCTTTTTGATAATCTGGCTTCTTTGTGTCTTAATCAAATAAATCATGTAAAAAATGCCTGTAGTCGATATCTGGACTTATTATTTTCAAATCTGACTGATGATTTTTGTGTAGTAGAAGCTTCAGATCCAATTTGGAAAAACGAGGTCTTCCACACTGCTATCGAATTCTCAATCATATGTCCTGATCAAAAACGTTTACCAGATGATTACGAGTTTATAGAGACGTTTGACTTTTTTCATGCTAACTATAATATGATTAAAACAAAATTACAAGTTGTTTATTGGCAAAAAAATATTCCGAGCTGAAAACTCAACAGACAATCAAGTGGAGATTTTTTACAAAATTCTTGGTAATATTCTCAATGAATACGTTCCAACAAAATTAAAGCGACGAACAAATAATAACAAAAATCCGCCAAGGTTCACGAAAGAGCTTGTGCATTTAAGAAATAAAAAGCAGAAGGCACATAAAAACTGGAAAAAGAATCCGTCATTAGTCACTAAGTTAGAACACCAAGAAGACAGTAATCGACTAGCAATACGCTTTTTTTTTTTAATATGTCTTTATTTGTATCAATTCATCAATTTATATTACATTACTACATTAAATTAGGTGTTCAGCTCAATAATGAACTGTTCAGAGCCCTATAGTTAACTAGATAATAAAAATTTATTCATAAGATTTAAACTTGCTGAGCGCAATCAAGTATTTAATGTAGGAGAACATCCTGTAATGGCAAAAATATTTTAAACTTTAAACTAAACACTATCCTAAAATAAAACTAATTATAAAGAGAACGAATCTTTGCGATGGAAGACTGCATCGATTTGCCTCTGAAGTTGGAGATGATTTTGATGGCCATCTCTTCGATCGATTCAATGCCCGCAATCCGATGAAGATCTTCGGTGCTGTGCCAAGGTGGAAGCCGCAAAATCATTTTCAGAACCTTGTTCTGAATCCTCTGGATGGCTTTCTTCCTCGTCGCGCAGCAGCTAGACCAAATTGGAACTGCATACATTATCGCTGGTCGAAACACCTGTTTGTAGATTAGCATCTTATTTCGCAGACACAACCTGGATTTCCTGTTGATGAGAGAAGAAAGAGATTTAGTGTATTTATTGCATTTTGATTGAATATCTTCAATGTGATTTTTGAAAGTAAGATTCCGATCAAGTGTGAGTCCCAAGTACTTCACGTGATCAGACCATTCTAATGAAACCCCATTAAAAGTTATGGAATGATTTTCATTAGGTTTTAGAAATTGAGCTCTTGGCTTATGGGGAAATAAAATAAGTTGAGTTTTGGAAGCGTTAGGAGAAATTTTCCACATTTTCAAGTAATTCAAAAAGGAATTTAAATTTTGTTGCAATCTACTGCGTACCACCCGTAAATTTCGACCTTTGGCTGAAAGCAAAGTATCATCAGCAAATAATCTTCTACCTTTTCCTTCTGGTACATCAGGAAGATCAGAAGTAAAAATATTGTATAAGATTGGCCCAAGTATACTACCCTGAGGGACACCAGCTCTAATTGGTGTCCTTTCAGAGCATGAATTTTGATAGCTTACTTGTAAGGTTCGGCTAGTCAAATAATTTTGAATAATTTTGGTGAGATATACAGGAAAATCAAATCGAGCTTATTTAGCTACTAAACCTTTGTGCCAAACACTGTCAAAAGCTTTTTCAATATCAAGAAGAGCAACACCAGTTGAATAACCTTCAGATTTGCTAGCGTTAATCATATTAGTTACACTCAAAAGTTGATGTGTAGTAGAATGTCCATGACGAAAACCAAATTTTTCATCAGGGAAAATAGAATTCTGATTAATGTGGATCATCATTCTATTCAAAATAACTCTCTCAAATAGTTTACTTAAAGAAGGAAGCAAACTAATTGGTCGATAACTTGAAGGCTCTGAAGCACTTTTTCCAGGTTTCAAAATTGGAGTTACTTTGGCATTTTTCCATTTATTGGGAAAATAAGCCAAGTGAAAACATTTATTGAAGATTTTAACTAAAAAATTTAAAGTGCTTTCAGGCAACTTTTTAATAAGAATATAGAAAATCCCATCTTCCCCCGGAGCTTTCATATTTTAAAATTTTTTGAAAATCAATTTAAGTTCATCAATATTTGTCTCACAGGAACTTTCGAATACATTTTGCTTAGAAAAAATATCATCAAATTCAAGGGAAATTTGAGCATCAATTGGACTAACAACGTTTAAATTAAAATCATGAGCAGACTCAAACTGTTGGGCTAATTTTTGAGCTTTTTCTGCGTTAGTTAAAAGAAGTTTATCCCCATCTTTCAAAGTAGGAATTGGCTTCTGGGGCTTTTTCAGAATTTTAGTTAATTTCCAAAACGGCTTTGAGTAGGGTTTTATGTCCTCTACTGCTTTAGCAAAATTTTCATTACGGATGAAATTTAAACGACATTTGATCTCTTTTTGAAGGTCGCAATAAATAAATTTCAAATAAGGATCCCTAGTACGTTGATATTGGCGTCGACGAATGTTTTTCAGTCTTATCAAAAACTGAAGATCATCATCAATTAAAGGTTGATTAAATTTATGTTTAACTTTAGGTATTGAAGCGGCTTTAGCATTGACTATTGAAGTTGTCAAATTTTCTACAGCCAAATCAATATCTTCTATTGAATTCAGTGGAACGTTTACATCTAAATTACGTTCAATAAAATTCCTATATCGCTCCCAGTCAGCTTTTTGAAAGTTAAAAGTTGATTTTAAAGGGTTTTCAATGGGACTTTGGGATAAAGAAAAAGTTACTGGAAGGTGGTCTGAATCGAGGTCCGCATGAGTAACTAATTGACTACAATGCTCGCCTAAATCCGTTAGAACCAAATCAGTTGTGGAAGGATTTCTAATCGAAGAGAAACAAGTATGCCCATTAGGATATTCAACAGTATAATAACCTGCAGAGCAGTCATTAAATAAAATATTCCCATTTGAATTTGATGAAATATTATTCCAAGATCGGTGTTTTGCATTAAAGTCACCAATAATAAAAAATTTAGATTTGTTTCTGGTGAGTTTTTGTAAATCTCCCTTTAAAAAATTTTTCTGTTCACCGCTACATTGAAAAGGCAAATATGCGGCAATAATTATAATTTTCCCCATAGACGTTTCTAATTCAATTCCAATTGTTTCTAAGACTTTTGTATTGAAAGAAGGAAGAAGTCTAAATTTGAGACGACTATTGATGACAATAGCTACACCCCCACCTTGTCGATCGAGTCGATCATTTCGCAAAATTTTAAAGTATGCATTGCTTTTCAAGTTATTGTCTGGCTTTAAAAAAGTTTCACTGATGGCAGCAATAGGTATGTTTTGAGTTTTCAAAAATAAAAAGATCTAGCATTCCAATTCATAATATTTAAACATCTATTTGGATCCATGAGGGAATCGTAAAGTCGTAATAATTTTGTTAGCATAATTAAAATAAGTTTGGAAAGCTTCAAACATTGAATTTGCTTTCAACATAAGTTGCATCATTTCCATTAAATTTTGATGCATAAATTTTAATTTTTCCTCAGTAATCTCACCCAAATCAACAAAATTGTTAGGATCAGAAAATGAAGGAGAAGAACAAGTATTTGAATTTCGGGGATTTTCCCAAGCCTTCGCATGAACGTTGAGACTTGGTTTTTTCCCATTTTTATTAGTTAAACCTGAAGAGGGAAACCCATTTTTAACCACCTCTGAGAACGATAAACAACGAGTCTGGGGCGCAGATTCAGCACAGGTAACATTAAAATCACTTCGGGTATTACCCAGCCGTGATTCCAATGTAGGCCGGGGCTGACCGCGAACAGGCAGGTTGTTTGCCGGCCCGACGTGTGTAGACGAAAAAGAGGAAGGAGAAGAAGAAACTTTTCTGGAAACTTTGGGATTTTTCCTAGAAGCAATAATTTTTGCCCTGATGGGACAGTCTAGCGAATTCGAGGAATGATTATCTGCGCAATTTGCACACTTGAAAAATTCTGTTTGTGGCTTATCACCACCAAAAAGGCATTTAGATTTTTCATGATCGAATGAGCCGCAAAGCATGCATCTGGCCTTCATTCTACAATTTTTAGTGCCGTGACAAAAAGCTTGACAACGACGACATTGCGTAATATTTTGAAGGAAATTGGTTGAAGATTTTCGAAAAGGTTCGAATTTGACTCGACAATGAAACATAAGACGAGCCTTTTCAAGAGTTTGCAAATTATTAACTTGATCCTTTTTAAAATGGATCAAATAAAGCTCAGGAGCAAAACCAACACTACTGGTATTATTCGTGTTGGTTCTTTTCCTCATTTGAATTACTTGAATTGGAGAAAAACCTAACAAAGAATTTAATTCAGTTGTGATCTCTTGACACGAATGCCAAAGCGTTGGTAAAGTGTCACAAATAAACAATAAAAAAAAAAGTTGTGATCTCATCCGGTGTCTGATCGCCGGTGAGACCACGAAGTTCAACTTTAAAAGGACGATTACTTCTAGTGTCGTACGTAAAAAATTGGTGTTTTTTATTATTCAAATAATTTAAATTTTTTTGAAAATCATTAAAAGATTCCGCCAAAATACGAGCAGTTCCCCTTCGACCGATCTGAAAAGAAATCTTCACATCCTTGACGGAAGTGACGATTTCTTTTCGAAAGGCATTGAAGTCAGGAATCGTGACCGTAATTGGTGGAACCTTTTCGTTTTTAAGAGTATAAGAAGAAGAAGGTTTCTTAGTACTCTTATCAGAATTAAATATGAATATTTCCTCATCACCGATGTTATGAAGAACATCGAATGAATTGGAAATTTCAAGTTTTTTGGGCGATGGACCTGAATTAGGTTCGGCAATCCGTTTTCTTCCGGCCCTTGAACCGGCCGATGACTTCCCCATGCTGGAAAGAAAAGAGAAAAATATGAATAAAAGAAAATAAAAATAATTTCAGTACTGAAAAGTGCTGATTGAAAAACAGGTAAGGAAAAAATAAATAATGTAAAAATGTTCCTGCAGGTACACAGCAACGATACGATGCTCCGGCGTACGTGTTGACGGCTCAACGGTACAGATGGGAGTGATTTACAGATTTCGCGATTTTTTGAACCCGACCACTTCGGGTTTTCGTGTAACTTTTTTGGAACAAAACGAATAGTAATGAAAATTGGGCCCCAGCTTGCCACTACGATCACTTGTCAAGGCGACGTCAATAGATTTGGAATACTTACGTCACAACGGAACTCGATATTCCTTCGACCTGCAAGTGCACAAGAAGTCACTGTACTTATAAAAGATCTCGATCAGATTGCCTCAAATTTTCGAAACTTGTCCCTGTCCATAAACAAGGACCAAAGACAGACCCCAACAACTATCGTCCAATCTCAATTCTGCCAGTCTTGAGTAAACTCATTGAAAAAATCTTAGTCTTACGAACTAACGACTTTCTTCAACAAAATAATGTACTCTATAAACATCATTATGGATTCCGATCAGGCTCAAGCACCACTACTGCGACCTCTGAGTTGTTTTCTGAAATTTATCATGCACTAGAAAACAAAAAGAAAACTGGCCTTCCCTTTCTGGACCTGAAAAAGGCATTCGACACAATCGACCACACGATCCTTCTGAAAAAATTAAACTTTTATGGAATTCGTGGAAAAGCACATGACCTCATGAAAAGTTACCTGTCGAACAGAAATCAGTACGTGATATTAAACGGATTTAAGAGTTGTCTTTGCTTTCTCAAAGTCGGAGTGCCTCAAGGGAGTAACTTAGGCCCCCTGCTGTTCCTGATCTACGTGAATGATTTGCCTAACTTGCAGCTCTACGGAAAACCCAGCTTATTTGCTGATGATACCTGCTTACTGTACGTAGAAGAAAATCTTAACGATATGATCGAGCACAAATCCGAAGACATGAGACTTCTCCAAGAATTCTTCAGCGAAAACCAGTTGTCCCTCAATTTATCCAAAACGAAACACATGATCGTAAATCCGTTTCAATCTGCTGACACTGAAACACATGAGCTTATTGTTGATTCGGTAAAAATTGAACAAGTAACGGAATTCACCTATCTAGGGTTAACGATCGACTCAGCGTTAAGATGGACACACCATATACAAAAACTTAAAAATGAAGTCGTTACAGCATGCGGACTCTACTGGAAAATCAATAGCTTCATACCTCAAAAAACAACTTTCCATCATGTACCATGCGTTTGTTCAGTCCAAACTTTTTTTTTTTTTTTTAAATTAACGTTTATTAGGCATTTAACTTAAATATAAAGTAATAATTTGCCGAGGGTCACTTAATTAAATTATATGTGGAAAGGGGATATGGGAGGAAATAGGAAGTGGGGGGATATGAGGAAGAGAGGATATTAGGGTTTCTCTGGTGGCCGCACTTGCTGCATACTGCGCGTCACGATTGATCGGGTAGAGTTTGTTACCATTTCTTCACGAACAACTTCTTTTGCCGAAGTTGCAGGAAGAGAGGATGGAAGAGGGGTCCTTTTTCGAGGCGGCGAATCTGAACCCAAACTGATGACATCAGTCTGGGAGGATTGTTGCGGTGCTGTTTGAGTGTGTGGTTTTTCTAGCGTTCTTTTTTGGTTCTGGCTCGTCTGTTGGTTTGATTCTTCTTTTGTTTTATCTTGTTGCTGATGTGTTGTACTCTGTTGTTTCTGGCTGGCTTTAACTACGTTCGCGTAGCTGGTTGTGCTGCTGCTCGTGGTTATCATTCGTCGGGCTTCGTTGATCGGGATATTTTTGTCGGTGCTGAGTTTTTGTGCTGCTGATTCTGCTGTCCAAATGGGGCACTTTCTATCCAAAGGAGAATGACCTGTTGTTTTGCAGTTTCCACAAAAGGGTTCCGCTTGGCAATCGGCACTATCATGACTTCGGGAGCAATTTTTGCAAGCCAACAGATTTTAGGGTGACCGTATTGCAAACATTGTCGGCATAATAGAGGCTGCGAATAATATATGCGCGTGCGAACACGAAGGAGTCCGAAATGGATAAATTCCGGGATTATGGTGCTGTTGATTGTTAAGATCAACGTTGATGTTCCTATGATCCCTGCGTTGGTTTTTTTGGTTATGCGGCGGACGTCGATGATTTTTTGAGAGAATAATTCTTCCAGCAGTATTTTATCTTCCATTCCATCCACTTCTCGGCAGGTGACCACTAATTTCCGTTGATTTAGGCTAGGATGACGACCTATCATAATCGGTGTACCATCTAACAGAGTTGTTAACGTTGTCAGCAGGAAGACCCTTGGTTCTTGTTCCTGATTTTGAGCACGTACCAATTCCGGGACTTTTCGTAAAAGGCTCCTTCAATTTTACCCGCAAAATTCTCGACGGAACGTCCAATCAAGAACGGGTTTTTGGGCAATTGTTTCCCTTTAGCACCTTGAAGCGTTAAATAGTATAACCGACCGTGTAAACTTTGGGCATCCATCCATTCCGGAATGGTCCGGTTTGGATGGTCAGTGATGGGCTCATCACCACGCGCTCTACAACACTTTATCAATAGAAAGAAATTACTGCCTTTTGATCGAGGATCGAGAATTAAAAACATCCGACTCCGACGAAGGCTAGAAGCAAACTGACAGTCCAAACTTCAACACCTGGTATTCATCTGGGGAGCAGCAGCCAGAACAAGACTCAAACCTCTACAGACAGCTCAAAATCGTTGTTTGAAGGCTGTATACAAGCGTCCAAGGCTGTATCCTACAAGGAGTCTCTTTCATGAAGCAGATGAATCTACTCTGCCAATCAATGCATTGAGAGAACTCCAAGCTGCATCCATAATCCACACTCATCTACATAACCCACTTGCACATCACAATCAACAATACGATCGTCCAGATCACAGATCCCCTCACTGGGAACGCATGAAGTCTCTGAATCCTCATCGCCTGAATTTAGTTTTTCAATCAAACTAATGCCCATGCAAATCTTTTTATCTCCACTACCACCGCCTCCACCCACCGCCTCCACCCACCGCCACCAGTCACCCACGCCAGTATCACCCATTTATTAACAGTGATTCTCATATCGAAATGGAAGTGAAAATTGTAAAAAACATTGTAACAACAACATTGAAAAAATAATTTAAAAAAATCGAATAAAGAAGTGATGAGGAGGTTTTATGCCTTTGGGAGAAGTGACTTGAAGAGTGCTACACTCCCAGGGGCTTTTCCCTGCTTACACAAAAAAAAATCAGCACTGACAGAGGAAACATTTCCAAACAAAGTACTTTCAAAACATTCCAGATCCGATAACTAGGAGCGCTATGGTATAATAAACAGTGCGTCTAGATTTATCGTGATCCATGCTTTAGTTCTACGAAAAAATGTCACACGGCTTCACTTTTTCTATCATTTTAAAGGCTCGTATAGTTTCTATTTTTCCCAAAAAATCAAGTTAAACCGTAATTTAAGAAATATGTGCCTCTTTTTTATAAAAATGTATAGTTCAGAATCGATCCTGTAAGTATTGTCTACCGGAAAGTGTTGGTGAAAATTTCTCTGGATAAATCACGCAAGGCTCCTCGCTTCTCCTCCACCCTCTATTTTAGTGTTCTTTTCGGTGAATAACATTATACTCAACAGTTTGAACTCATACTAAGTGAATTCTTTGATAAAGTTTGCATTTTTCATAGAATTTTCTCCAGTGTGACATTCTTGCTTAGAACTATTAACATAGAGACAACCACCTTGATGAAAATTTCGTATAAGTTCAGAAAAAAATATACTTGTTTGTGTTTTTATTCAAAAGTTAACACTAAAAGAGATCGTTTCCAGCAAAAAAGTTAAAATGACTCAAAAGTCACATGAGACAGTTTTGCTTGGAACGGCAGTATACATAAAGGAACCTTTCAATGGCACAAAGAGAGCGTAAAGCCGATCTCCGCAAAACAAATCATCACATGTACTGCACTTCCTTTCACTCTATCGACTACACGGACTTGGCCGGCATCGTTATTGGTTCATTAAAAGAAGGAGATTCTCAAAACTGCTCAGTGAGATTGTATTACTTGTTCCCTTCAAGCTCATTTTTGACAGACAAAATGTGAAATTTTAAATTTTGTCGAACAAAGCAAAAAATTAATGCAATTGGTGCTTTATGCGTTATGACATCACAAATATATCAAAACCTATGAATTCTCAAACTTTTCTTTCAAAACAAAGTTTGTAGCAACTTACCCATTTTTCTTAGTAGGGTGATAACCGCATGTTTATGTAAATTTGAAAACAACTGGTTAAACCAATAATTTTTTGACTGCGTCAATTTGATCCCATCAACCTCGAAACTTTGGATGTACAAACGGTATGATTATCTGTGGACATTAAGTTTTTAGAATTCATTGAAGTGGAAAAGTGTTGCATAATGTCCCAGTTAGAGTGTCCGTCCCGGGATTTCCCGGGCGGGAATTCCCTGGAATTTGAAAAATTCGAGAATTCCCGATTCCCGGGAATCATAGTTATTTCTCTGGAAAAGCCTGATAGCCTCCGAAACCATTCTTATTGTTCTTTTTGAAAATGTTGTCATACAAAACTCATTGAGAATATTCCGGTTCCTGTGGCAGTAGACATTTTGCAGCCATTTGATAAATAGATAAGTTTAAGCAGATTATATCTATTTCCATTGAACAAAAACCCACAACACTTAAAAAAAACAGTTTAATTTGTTTGATTGAAAATAAGTTAGAAAACATTATGAAGAGTACATTTTGAGCGCATTATGGGCTTGTATGCACGAAAGGTTCGATAATTTATGAATGTTTGAATCGAAGTGCATATATTTTACATGTTTTCGAATATTTCCCGGGATCCCGAGAATTCCCGGAAAACAGGCCACCGGATTTCCCGATTCACGGGAACATGAAAATGGCCGGGAAATTGACACTCTAGTCCCAGTTGACGGTAATTCCAATATTTTTTATTCAAATTTAAGAGACAAAAGTTATTTGTTTTACGTAAGTACTTATAAGTAAAAGCTAAATCAAAAATAAACATTCCACTTTACTCTTTAAATAACTTACTTCCCGTTCACTGGGTTTTAGCTAAAGTTGCCCAGCTTTGGTCTCTTCGCTTAGGTAAGCACAGAAACATTCCGCCAACAACGAGCAGTGAATTTATTTTTCTACCACTTATCACAAAATTTTCATCCGACAAACTTTCCCATTTGCCTTTGTTTGTCCAAAGGTTTGGCTTAGTCGTTTCATCTAGAGACCAGTCAGATCTGAAATAGCAAAGTACCTGACAAAAAAAAGCGACGAAGAATAGAAGCGTAGCAACGTTTATCCGCTGTGAGGATGGAGCATGGAAATCACCACGACGACAATTCGGGTTTGTACCATGAGTACGATTTGACTTTAATCTACCCGCATTGTATCGATTTTAATCCAAATTTTCGCACGGTTTAGTATTTAGCTTATTCTAAGTATTGTCCGACCAAAGTAAGAATATTTAGGTTTATTTCGAAATGATAAAAATTCCATTCGTCAATCAAAGTGATGTTTGCTTTTGATTTGCCATAATTTTTTGATATTTTTGAAGCATGAACTAGATCGTATTGATTGTCTCTATATAATTTCATTTTATGAGCCAGAGGAAAATCGTCGAGTATAGATTTTCAACTTGTTTTCCATAATGCCTTTTTTTTATATTTAAATTTTGTTTATTTGAAACGGCTCATACCTTTGAGTTTTAAGGAGCCAAACTCGTTTTGTGTTTATAACAATTTATTATTTAGGTCTCGCACTTTTTGTTCAAGAGGAGAAAAGGATAGAAAGTGAAAAAGGAAATTAAAAAGAATTATAGACGGAGATCGATAGCTTTTAGAAAAAGATAAATTTCGAACATGTAGTCCAAATCTAGCACAGCTAACACATCCCTCACTGGAACGTTAGGTGGTGTCCTTCGGGCCCGAAGGAAGTCTATAAAATTCGTTCTAGCGACAAGATGAACCTCGCACGACCAAACAATATGCTCGATGTCATGGTAACCTTGGCCGCAACCACACAAATTGCTGCCAGCAATATCAAAACGATAGAGTCTGAAGAATAATGATTGGACATGAGACGGGAAAAAATACGAATAAAATCCCGGCTCAGGTCCAATCTATTAAACCAGGGTTTAAGGCTTACCTTTGGGATAATCGAGTGAAACCACCGACCCAACTCATCTTCGTCCCATTTGCGCTGCCAGTTGACAAGAGAGTTCCTTCGTGTCAAGAAGTAAAATTCGTTGAAGACGATTTCACGGTGATACGTGTCGCCTTCTGTCGCCCCCACCTTTGCCAGAGAGTCTGCCCTCTCATTACCCATTATCAAGCAATGTGACTAATGCCTTCTTGAACTTCAAAAGTATTCGCGTTAGAAAGATGGCAATAAATTTTTTAGATTGTTTTAAAAAAGAATTGTTATGGATTGGTTGAGAAATTACAGAACTAATTATCTGAAAAAGATTTCAAAATTTACCCCAAGATTGATTTTTTTTGTAAGTATATTTAATAAGGCGAGATAGGGGCATAATGGCCACCTTAAGGAAAACGCTTATTTAACCATAGAGAACAGCTGTAATATGTGAATTACATACATCATTGTTTCGTGTTCTCTCAGACACTCAAATAGTGTATTGCCTAATTGGATGATACTTGAAAAAGTAGATAAAAACGTTTAAAAATGCATTATAATTTTTTTTTGCCGAAAGCTGAAAATGAGAACCCCCTGGGGCAGTATAAGCACTATTAATCAGGGCGTGATGAGCGTTTTCTGTCGGGGAATCTAGCAGCGAATTCGACTCGATGAAGTCAACTGAATAATAGAGGTACAGCTTGACTTGTTTTATCTGACGATTTGGCCTCTTGGTAAGGTGTCGGAGAGATAATCAGTAGACTCGAGTTCGATTACTGGTCAAGGTGATTTTTTTTCATTTATCATTCATGATCGATGCATTTTGCACTAAACGGTGAGGCGTAGATTCATCAAACAAAGCAATAACAAAATAATGTAGGTCTGTTTGTAGAATTCAAAGAATTACCACATTCTCATACATTATGTTTCTGATGTTTTGTTTGACAGATGATGCTACTAGCCGTATAATGTAACAATCAAAAAAAATCAATCATGAATGGTATGTAAAAAAAATCCCCTCGAACAGGAATCGAACTCGAGTCTACTGATTACCTCTCCGACACCTTACCAATAGGCCAAATCAACAGATGAAACTAGTCGAGCTGTAGGTCTATTATTCAGTTTACTTCATCGAGTTGAATTCGCTGCAAGGTTATATGTACGGCAGAAAACGCTCATCTTGCCTTGATTAATAGTGCTCTGTTCGCCCCAGGTCAACAAATTTAAGTAAAAACGTGTTTTAAAATTGATTGAAGTAAAAAATTAAAAATTTTATGAAGGTGAAAATTGAGAAACAATGTGTAAATCAAGTTACAGTGCGTACATTTCAGATTAAGATGATAAAAGCTTATTTTGTGGTGCTCAAAAATTATAATATTTTCGTCACTTGAGAACCTAGCTGGTTATTATTTAATATTTCTGTAAATATGAAAATGATATTTCTTTTTTGGTGCAAAATCAATACTATAGGTAGTACGAAACAAATCCTCATGAAAATTTGTTTAAGAAAATACGTACTTATGTAGGAAAAAGGAGTGCTTATTATGCCTTGGGTGCTCGTTATGCCCTTATCTCCCCTACCGTAAACCGGGGTAACATTGATCACCGGGGTAGCTTTTTTCCTTGTAGGGGAGAGCCCACTGCGACCAGTAGTTAATCTATTGTGGTAATTACCCCGCGTTACTGTATGCTATCAGACTCCCCTGCACTTTTGATTGAAGTAACAGTTGATTGTTGATTGAGCATCTTGTCTCAATCGGGTATGATATCAAAGATATATGATATAACCTTCTTAGGACTTATGTACAATCATATGTCTAGTGCGCTTGTTAATTTAGCCCCAAGTATACGCTCTCTTCGATTTATGAGGGCACAGCAGTTGCATAGAAGATGCTCTGCAGTTTCTTTTTCGAACTCGCAGAAGCGACAGTCGTCGTTTTGAATAATGTTTATCCGTTTGAGATGTTGTTTTGTTGGACAATGTCCGGTCAAGAGACCTGTGTAAGTACTTAATTCGTGCTTACTTAAGTTCAACATGTTTTTGGAGAGTCGTGCGCGTGGTTCAATAGATCTTTTCGCCTGAGCTGCTCCCTCTGCTCTTCTCCAGTAGGAGCCAATAGTAGCCCGAATAAAAAAATACTGTTACCAAACAGTAAGTATAATAGTTATACAACTATTTGGGACAGCGTAAAAAAACTTTTAAAAAACGATAACCGACATCGTAAAAAACATTCCACTAATTGTGAATTCCAAAACGACGGTTTGTTGAATATGGCGTTAAGTTATGTTACTGTTTAAAACTATTAAAACACTTATATGGAAGAACTGTTTTACAAACAGTTGAGATAACATTCAAAAACCGCTCATGGAAAACATATTCTGGCCATCAAACTGTTTTTGTTACAGTTATTTTAAAAGTTCTCTTGTAACTGAACATTTACAGCTATAGTTGTGAAACGATTCAATATGACGTTCTTCCATCGTTATGCGTACCGTATTCCGAAACGTACAGAAAGGAGCTTGCACACACACCCACACAAGAAAGTTTTCTTCTTTGGGAAAAACAAAAAAAAACGATTTTAAGATTTTATAAATATTTATTTTATTCACTTCATGCTTATCACTTATTCACTACACGCAATATATTAATATTCATAATTACCATCAACCGAACGAAACGAGATCCTCCTGGAGCGGCGGGTGCCAATTTAGGACCAGCCAATACCCTTCCGACTGGCGGATTGATTCAGCATTAGATCCTCGGGTCTCATTTTCGTCCGAAACACGGGCGTTCCGCTGGCGTAACTGCTGGATCCAGAATTTAGGGCGGCTTCTCTCGGAGACAACTGCTCTTCCAGAGAATTTGTTTCTGAAATAAAGAAAATCCTTTTTTACAAATTTGTCAATGTTTATTTATGTAATGAAATTTACCTGCCACGAACATCGATATCGTCCTATTTCCTGTTTATCTTCCTAAGATTCTCAATTGCGGTTGCGGATTGTCGTTAGTCGAACCACAATCGGGAGAACTTGTTACGGGAGTTCGATTTGGATTGAACTGGAACGCGGAAAACGTTTGTTGTTATTTTTTTTGTGTTGTCGGCAGTGATGCCGACTAGACTGTTTTCAAAACTGTGCCGATATGAAATTAAAATGTGAAATTAACTCAAAATTCAATAGGTGGTATGAATAAGAAAATAGCCATTGCTTCGATACCTTTTACGTAGCTCGAACTTTAAAATGGCAAAATTTGAAAGCATTTGCTCAACTTGATATGAAAAAGCAGAGTATAGATCATTTACTTTCAACCAGCTCTGGATTAAAAATATGCATGCAATTCAAAGTATTTGACTCACAAAACTGCTTGAAAATAGCAAAAGCAATTACAGAGCTTAATTCATATCAGCCAATGTGTCCTACACCAGTTAAGTAATTTTGTATTCATTATTTTCAAGACTTGTTGTAGACAGCATGAGAATAAAGTCCAGAATAGAATATTGTTAACGATTCAATGATCTTAGTTTTGTTTTTCTATACTGCAGTAGCGTTTATTTTTTGTTTATATATCTAACAAATAGACGATTGATTCGTATACATGAACTGATAAATAAATAGTTATAAGATATTTTCATAAACCTGTGCTGAGTTTTTGTTTTTCAAACCATCTGGCATCTCTGATACGGGTTTCGGTTATTTTTGACAGAAGACATAAACGGTATGCGTTATGGTTCGAGAACAGTTTTACGGTTTTTGATAAATTTGAAGAAAATCGTTTGAACCATTCATTCACCTTTTCAGATACCATATCATATATTCATATGAACGTTAGTTTTTCGTTTTTATTGTTGTCGAAGTAAAGTTTAAAGTAATAGCTACGTTTACATAGATAATCACTTTTTCTGGAGCCGTAGATGTATCGTAATGACTATTTAAGATATCGTTTTTTAGTATGCGGGAGTGCTTTCCCAGTTCTTATGTTCCATATTTAAGGCACTCCTCGATACTCCGCAGAAAGGTTCTGATCCAATTAACAAGCGCTGAGACCCTTCACTGGCTAGCTGGTCTGCTTCTTCGTTCCCTAGGATACCGCAGTGGCTTGGAACCCAGAATAAAAATACTCTGTTCCGTATGACCAGATTTCTTAGTGCAACAATACACTCCCATACTAGTTTGGAGTAACAAATGAACGTACTTAGGGCTCGGAGAGCGGCCTGGCTGTCAGAAAATATATAGATACTTGTGTACCTGTATCCTCTTTTCAAACAGGCTCAAGTGCATTCTAGAATTGCTTGAACTTCTGCTTGGAATACTGTTGGCCAGTTTCCCATAGAAATTGAGATCCTGAGTCTAGGTCCGAAAACCCCTGCCCCAGTTCTATTATCCATTTTTGACCCATCAGTAGTGAATTTAATCGATCCGGGAGGAACCTCAGGACCACCTATACGTCCCTATCGTTGATAGTTACATTGTATGGTATGTCTAGGTTGAAAATGGGCTACATCCAGTCATCATTCTTTACAATAAGTGAGCTTATTTTAAATTTATTCAGGATTTTTAGATATCCTGTAAGATTCCTCTCACAGAGAGTTTTGATTTTTGAGAGTCTTAAGGCACTACGTTCTGCCTCTAACTCAATAAATTGAAGAAGTGACAGAATATTTAGTAGCGCATTCAGAGCCTCGCTTGATGTGCTTCGCATAGCGCCAGTTATAGATAGCGTTGCTATTCTTTGAAGCTTCGCTAGTTTTTTCCGGACACTTGCACAGTTTTGGTCCACCATTCTAAGGAGGCATAGGAGATTTTGGTTCTTATTATAGCTGTAAATATCCAATGGATGATTTTCAGCCTTAGTTCCCATTTTTTTCCCCACTCCTTTGAGGCAAACCCATAGAGCTGTTGTAGTCTTGGCTATAACATGCTCTAATTGTGGGTTCCATGATAGTTTTGAGTCTAGTATGATTCCTAAATATTTCACCTGTGATTCGAAGTTTAGCACTTCCCTATCTAGTGTTAGAGGTTTTAAGTGCAGTTTTTCGTCTCGTAGTGAATGCTATCATAGTAGTTTTGGAAGACCGCATAAATGAGGATTGTTACCAAACGATTTCCTTAATAGTTAAGCGATGATTTGATGAAGCGTAAAAAAACGTTTAGCAAACGATTTTTCAAACCCTTAAACACATTAGTTTAAACGTGAATTCCAAATTCACAGTATTTTAAATATGTCGTTAGGTTATGTAATTGTTAATAACCGTTAAAACATTTGTATGGACGAACCGTTCTACTTGCAGTCCATGTTAGGTTTAAAAACCGATTGCTGAAAGTGTATTTAGATCATCGGATTGTCATCGTTATAGTTTTTTCGAGGAGCTCTCATTACAAAACGCTTACGTCAACGGTTGTGTAACGATTTGACTTTATTTTATTCCAACATTATTCAAACCGTTTTAGGAATCGTTCATGAAAAGAGCACGCACACAAACGCAATATTTTAATGTATTGGGAGATTTTCGGATAAAAATGAAAAATGTTTTCTGATTTCAACATTTTATTGAATATCGTTTAATGTTACCAACTAATTTGCCTACGCTCTATTTTGTTGTGATTCTTCCTGATTAATATTTCAATGAGCATTCCCTATAGAACGTCCCAAGGTTCCGGTTCCAAGCAATTCATAGCATAGATTTGAACTGTGGGGGTCCTGATAGCGTAACCTGAAACATAAGAATGAAATTATCGGATTTGCTTTAAAAATATTTTAATTTTCACATACCGGATATACACAATGTCATCGTGCATTTGCAATCTTTTTGAGTTCAATGAGCTAGCGAACTGATTGCACCTCCAGCAGGTTACGTAGAATCGATTTTCCGCGCCGATTGAGCGCTAGAAGCGGAACGGTTAATACGGACACACGGATTTCCTCCGGAACATCTTCCAGATCTCGGCGTGAAATTCTTCCCGAGGATTTTACATCTTCATCCAGCCGCTTCAAAGATCGGTCTAGTCCCTGACTGGAACTAGCGGCAGATGTAGCATAACCGCTGGAAAGGCAAAATAAAAACAGTGCAATTAAACACTCAGTAGAAGAATGAGCAAAAAAAATCAATTACTGATATAATCTGTTGCGTAACATTAATTTGTACATCACTACGTGCCGCAAAGCGGCACCCACATAAATGAAGAATTTTCCGAACTTACCTCACAGAACATTGCGACTGCTGAATAAAACTTCCTTCCGTCTCCCGGACTGTGTTGAAATCTATGTTCCGCGCGAATCCGGCGAAATAGCGCACAAATTTGGTGGCCCGCAATATCGATGCCATGATTTTCTGGTGCTAGATAGAATGATGAAACGAGAAGACCACACCGATTTTTTCGTGCTTTACGTTTGACAACCAAAACAAAGTCTACATCAGTGGTGCCAGGTTCAATGTTTTATCAATATTTATATAGATATTGAGATGCAAAATTTAAGGTAAATATTTTATATGATCAGAATGATTATGGGTAGTAATTCAAGAATGTTTTAGGGATCACAAATTAACTAAAATTGTAATTCAGTCCAGATGGATTCGCAAAGAATCACTCGTAATCACCGTGCATAATTTCACTTAAAGCTTTTTTAAACGCATCGCGGAAAGCGTGAACTAAACCTCGTTTAGTATGATGTTTGTGCATGCCTCCAAGATAAATTATTGTCTTCGAAACTCTATAGAGCAAAGGACTGAAGCAACTGTCAAATCACATACAAACGGACCGTACCGACTTTTTGGAACCACAACGTCAGTTCCCCTTTGATTTCAATGGTATTTTGGTACCAAAACGTCAGTGCGGTACTGAAATGTCAGTTCGGAAATTTCCTTCTCTTTCAGCCCCTTGCTATAGAATCGTATAAGAATATAAAAAAATATGAGAGATATTCTCATAACTTCTCACTGATGTTTTGTAAAACTACCTGGCATCTCTGACCGGCGTTTCGCTCATTTTTGAAGTTTAAGTTTGAACGGTAAGGTTAACGGTTCGAGATAATTTTTACGATTACAGAAAAATTGAAGGAAATCGTTCATACCATTCTATCACCTTTACAGATACCATCACTTTTTCACATAAAGGTTCATGTTTCGTTTTTATCGTTCAAATTTTTCGTCGAAGTAAAGTTTAATTGAACAGCTACGTTTACGCTTAAAATCACTTTTTCTGAAGCTGTAGATGAATCGTATATACTGTTTGAGATATAGTTTTTTAGTATGCGGGAGGGTTAATGTTCAGTCTCTCTTACCTTCACCACAATAGTGCGTAGTTAAGTGCAGATTGCATTTTATTAGACAACACATTCTCATGTTTTCCTCGAACTATAATAACTACGTCATCAGTAAAGCCAATCGAATCCCATAGATACAAGTTTGTTTAGGAGGTCGTCCACGATCAGTGACCACAACAACGGTGATAGAACCCCACCTTGGGGACATCCCTTAGTTGGAGTGGCACTGATCGTAAGTCCTCTCAAGCTTGCACAAACGGACTGGACTAGCATGGTACTAGTCCAGTCAACAATTGCCGTATGGCACCCTTGTCTTTTCATAGCTAATTCGATTAAGTAATGATGCATTGTCGAATGCCTCTTCAATGTCTAGAAAAAAAGCAAGTGCTATTTCTTTTGCCTCCATAGTCTTTTCTAGTTTTTGTGTAAGGGTTTTTTTTACAAGATGGAAATTTGACTTCAAACCATAACAGCCGGGTGTGGGATCATTCCACTAAAACCACCTTGGGCCGATGACATAGTGAGTGCGATGCGATGCGAATCGGCGGAAAAATTTACGGACGCAGCCTACGCGAACTCGAGCGGCGGAACAAATTGACATCATTCAAATTTTAAGCGATTCACATGCATTTTCATCAATTGTGGTTCACCGCATTGAATCGCATTCACCGCATCGCATCGCATCGTATTCACTATGTCATCGGCCTTGGGCTTCGAGTGCCAGATGTGCCCCTTGGTTTCACCCTATGATACTACATCGAGGGGTAGGCTGTGCTCATGCACATATACATCTCACACTTTTCCTCTTTCTCAATTTTGGTCTTTCTCCATAATCATCTTTGTCCTTTTTCCTCTCTCGCCAACTTCAGACTGGTACGGGAGACCCTGTGACGTGTACTGGTTAGGTAACGCTTTCATAGTAACTCACGCCCGTCACCGCATCCACTATCCCGAGGACCTCGAAACGTGTGCCGATTAGGTAACGCTTTCAAAGTAACTCGCGCCCGTCACAGCATTCACTCCCGCAGGATTTCTAACCACCGAGGCATGGCCGATTGAGAAACTATCAAGCTAGAATCTCGTCACGACCACCCCGAATGGTATCTCCGTTTCCTTTTGCTGCAGGAAAGATCGTAGCTGAGTACGTGAGACCTTTTAAGTCCCACCACACGTATGAGTCCAGATTAGGGTTATACCGTGCCCTAAGATCGCGTTGTTTTTGAATTGTAGTGTCATACGAGGCCCAAGACCTTCCGTTAGCTTGCAAATTTGGTTGACTATCTCGCTCTCTCCGTTCATCATCTTTCCTGATTCTTATTAAATCGCGCATTGTGTGAAGGTATGCAAGGCCGTAACCGTTGACATACCTTTTTTGTAAGCGATCTGGAAATTGTTCAGCTTACACAAGCTAAGATAATGAGATTTAGTCAAGTATCTTCTCCATTATTTTCAAAATAATGGATGTCAGACTGATAGGCTGAATGCCTTTGGTTGAGTTTTATCTTTTTCCCTGGTTTCGGGATGAAGATAACGCGCACCTTATTCTATTGGGTGGGAAAATGACAGAGGGTCATACTGGCGACAAACATCTCTACCAAGGCAGGTGTTACCATTTGTTTTGCTTGCTGTATCTGGATTGGCATAATTCCATCTTCACCAGCAGCTTGAAATGGCTCGAATGTACTTATTGCCCAGTTAACCATTGACGGTGTAAAGGTTGTGCGCGATTTACGGAGAGCTTCCTTGCGTCTAACACTTCGACTGGGTCTTCCAGCCGGAGTGTCCATAATCTCTAACCCTTCGATGTATCTTGGAAAATGCGTACTAAGTAGTAATTGAAGTGTTTCTTCTGGGTCTGTAGTAAGCTCCCCATTGTTATTCTTCAATTGACCCAGTCCATTTGAGTGTTCTTTAGATAGAACTTTCTGGAGCCTGACAGCTTCTGGCGTAGTTTGAATGGATTCACACGTATGCTTCCAACTATTCTCTTAGCTCTTCGAATATTTTTTTTTTGTACTCAGTTAGGGACTTACGATAGTCATCCCAGTTTGAGTCAGCTTTTGCTTTGTTGAAACGTTTTCTTGTTATTTTTTCTTAACTTTTCTAGTTGTCTGTTCCACCAAGGAACTCGTCTGTTTGAAACACGTTCCTTCAGTGGACAGCTTGCTTCGAAACTGTATATGATTTTATTTGTAAAACTGTTTGAAGCTTCTTCTAATTGCTTTGTTGTGAGTATTTTCCCATCCAACAAAGGTTTACAAGCTTCAAGTGTGTGTGTTTGTAGAGATCCCAGTTGGTGTTCCTAGGGTCTCTATAAACGTCCTTGATTATTTCTCCTCCCACTATGTCGAATGTAATATGTCTGTGATCAGACAGTGATTATTCATCCGACACCTCCCAGTTATTTATTTTCCCTAGAAGCAGTGGGGTGCATAGAGATAAATCGAGGACTTCTTGTCTGTTCCCCGTTGTGAACGTAGGTTTGTTTCCCTTATTACGTATTCCAAAATGGTTTTGTGAAAGAAACTCTAATAAAGACTCACCTTTATTGTTGATATCTGTACTTCCCCACAGCGTGTGATGTGCGTTAGCATCGCTGCAGACGAGAAACTGCTGGTTTTGTGCCCGGCATGTTCTTACAAATTCTACTACATCGGTAGGGGTATATCGGTGCTATCTCCTGGGAAATACGCCGAGGCTACACTCACCGTGTGCTTACTTCTTGGTGTCGGTATTTCCATTCGTATAGCCGTGATGTCTCCATCGATAAATTCTGTAAAAGGAGTAAATTTAATTCTTTTTTTAACTAATAAAGGAGTACTTGGGTGAGCGCTTCTATCGTCGTAAAGAATCTTACCATTCGGCGTGTAAAGCCCTTGTACCTTACCCTTGTTAACCCAAGGTACCTGGATAAAGGCAAGGTCCAGGTTTTCGGAAACGACTCTTCTCAGTAGTGTACTCGAGGTTCCTTCTGCATGATGAAGATTCGCCTGAACACATTTTAGGGTGTTCATTTTTGTGGTTTTTTGCCCGTGGTGGTGAGGCAAGGCACCGGCTTTTTACCATTTGCACATGTTTGGTTGTCTCGTTTTGGTTTGCTCCATATGCTGAGGCTTCTTGAACCAGTTTTAGTAGTTCTGAATTTTGTGTTAGCAGGTTTGTTGATGGTTACTTTACCTTTAAAACTGCTCATTCCACTCGGGCCTGGTTTAAGTTGATCTTGTTCCAAACATGGGCCCATGTTCCCGAGTCTCCGACGGCGACTAGTTCAGCTCCTACCCATGGCTTGATTGTTGGTGTAACTTGCTTTAGCCAGTCCGATGTAGCCTGGTCAAGACACGTCACAACCATGAAGCCAGACTTGTACGAGCATTGAGCGAACTTCGGTTTAAGTTTCTTCTGCCTTTGACCGAGAACAGCCCGTTTTATCGCCTGGTGTACCTTTTTAAGTTGTTCTGTTTTCAGCTGTGTGCAGGGGTAATTCTTAGCTAATATGCCTACCCTCACAGAACCAGCAACCTCACTATAGGAGGACCTTTGCTTGGACTTGCCTTTTGTTTTCTCTATTGGTCTTATTGGGCGATTGGCCCTATGTAGACCTTCACGAGCATCATTGGCGTGTGGTCGAGCTTTTCTTGGTTCATTTGAGTATGGCTGTCTCGTTGGGGCTAGTGGCCCTCTAGCCTTCTTGGCTTTCGATTTTTCCACACTGCTCGAACCAGCGTTATCTCCACTGCGCGCCCGTTTTGCATTTTTGGCAGGGGCGTACCCTTTGCAAATTAGGCGCATTGCCTCTTCGTATGGTACGTTTTTGGCCATTAGCTTTCTCAGTCGTCTCTTGGCCGCACCACTTAGCTGCCGTGTGTCGAGATTTTCCTCTTTATTCAGCACCGTTTTGATGGTGACATTAACCTCATCATCGTCGCTCTCTTTCGTCTTCCTTTTCGTCGTCCACTTCCGCAGGTGAGTCTAATGCGGAAGATGAGATGCACTCGCGTGAATGACTCGTTAGAGAGCTGTCTTTCGAGTTCACCTTCTGTGACTTCCATATTTTCCGGCTGAGACGAGCAGTCGGCACTCGAATAATTTTGTTTTTGTTGGTTTGTGTTCATATTCTGATCCCACGAGTAGCTAGGGAAGCAACAGTCAGCTGTGTCAGTGCCCCGCTGTAACACAGTAAAAACTGTATACTGTGAGGTGCGCCCTGGTGCCCCACAGCTTCCGTTAGCGACTGAGATTCTCTCCAGCCATACATCCTATCGTCACGGTGCCTAAGGATTGGGGCACCTCCTCACTTTGCTATTGTCGAGATGACAACATTGCCCGGGCTTCGCCGCCAGCTGCGTATTCACTTTTAGTTGGCTGTCATTTGTGATCATATGACTCATGGAGGCGTGAGGTACGAACGAGTGAGGACCGGAATTATGTTTGTCAACCCACCATTTGAAGCCATGTATCAGCAGTTAGAAAACTGGTTTCAATTTGGTTAGAAATATTTTTGTACACCAAAACAAACAGAAAGTTCAATCAATGTATCTCTGTGCTCGGTTCCAACGAAATGGCTAACATCGGATTGAAGGATGGGAATCATGGGACAGATCACTTTTGAGAAAACTAAAGCAAATCTATCCATTAAGACTCTCTGGGGCCACCGTTGGCAAGGAACCTAGCCACTTTAAAGGTGTTTTATGTTATTTCGTATAAGAAAAAAATAATCTTGATTCATTCTCTAACTCTGTTTATTGTGTCGATTTTTATTCTGGAATTTCAATGTTTATTATAATTAGACCCATTCCAAGCACCACTCAACTGGAGAAACGATTTTTATTTTTCATAATTCAAAAATAAATTGCACACCATTCGAAAGGTTATTAAAGTCTGCTTCATTTAATATTGGAACACAAACAATTGCGTGTAGTTCAGTCATTTATTAACGAATTCATAATTTGTTTTTCATACAAATGTAGCATTTTCTTTACTCTTTCATAAAAAAATATTTAAAAAAAAATTCATTGCTGTTTCGAAGAAATTCTCGTTCTTTTCCCGTAATACGGCACATTAGGCGGCGCACACCCTTTTCGTCCACCGTTTTGGCGATTTGATTCCACCAGTTCTTCATTTGAGTCATGTTCCTAACAAGTTTTCCCTTTGCCTTAAGCCTCCGCTTCGTGATTGCCCAGTATTTCTCTATCGGCCGGAACTGGGGGCATTTTGGGGGGTTGAGGTCCTTCGGTATTACGCTGACCCCGTTCGTTGCGTACCATTCCATAACCGTTTTGCTGTAATGGCAGCTTGCGAGGTCCGGCCAAAACATTACTGGACGGTCGTGGGCACGAATAAACGGCAGAATCCGTTTCTGTAGGCACTCTTTTTTGTAGACTTCTGATGACATTGTCTTGTCAGTGAGAAAGACTTTGGTTTTCTGTCCACAACTGCATATCCCCTGCCAAATCATGTACTTGCGGGCGAATTTATCCGCAAACACGAACTTAAATTTTGCAGGTACATCCCCCGAGCCGTCGCCAAATAAAATTTTTGACCTGGGATTTGCCCAAAGTCCGCCTTCACGTAGGTCTCATCGTCCATCAGAATACATCCGTCGAACTTGGTCAGCACTTGGTCGTACAGCTTTCGAGCACGGATTCTGGCCACATTGTTCTGCTTCAGCGTCCGATTTGGCTGTTTGCTGGCTCGGAATGACCTTATTCCTTCCCGGAGACGAATTCGTCGCACCGTACTGTGAGCGGCCTGGAACTTATTGGCCAAATCGCGGTCTATAAGATTGGGATTCCTCTTGACGGCCTTGATGACTTTCCCACGCAGTTTCCGGTCGCAGTTCCACTCCGACGCTTCGAATGCGGCTTCCGAGCCGTCGTCAATGTTTCCTTGTACTGCTTGATAACACGCCATACGGTATTTCTGGGCATTTTAAGCTGTTTAGCTAGCTTCGATGCCGACAACAAAGGATTTTCAAGAAAACTGTGCACAATTTGATCTCTCCGTTCGGCTTCCATGGCGGTTGTTTACAAAATGCTATCGTTTGGTGTTATGCCATAAATACATGGTGAAAGGTAATGAATTTCCCGACACGTGGGTGAAAAAAGTTTCCAAATCCGTCCACTAGGAGCGCCACAATGAGCAAAAGAATTTGTTCCAATATTAAATGAATTGGCTTTTCTAGTTGATGCTTTTCGGTGAATTTGAAATCAAATACAAACAATTCTTTTGACGTTTCGGCCTACTACCTTCAGCCATCCTCAGAAAACTATATTTTAAACAAAAAACTTAAATTAATACAAAAAATTCTTCACAATATTTCATCACAATTTCACTGCACTTTTGCACTTACGATTTGTATCGCCGCGTGCTTCCTGAACGGCTGTCTTACTTGATTTAAGTCCGGTTTTGAATCGCTTCTAGCAGCTGGCGTCTATCATTCCCGGTGTCGTCGTGATGTTGTTTGTTGTCGTCGTGTTCGGTGACGTCGTTTTTGAATCCGTCGTTTTAGTTGCGAATTGTGGCGTCTCTCTTAGTTTTTTAATAATAGAGCTATATATTTTAGAAATTTCAATCGAATCTTGCTTGATGTTTACTGTTCTTCCTTTTTTGAGTTTTATGTGTAGTGTTTCAGCTGTTTTTCGTTTTCCTTCTTGGTTTACTCTTTCTAAAATATATGCTTTGTCGAAATTAAACTTATGGTTCTGTTCTATGGCATGTTGTGTCAATCCTGTGGCTCTGGTGTTTTGTTTGAGACTCGTTTTATGATTTTTAATCCTTTTTTCCAGAGTTTGAGATGTTTGTCCACAGTATTCTTTCCCGCATTCACAAGGAATTGAATATACCACATTTGTCTGTTTTAATTTTGGAATTTGGTCTTTCGTTTTTGTGAATAAACAGGTTTTAATTTTGTTGATTGGTCTCGAGGATGCAATTATGCCATGATTTTTCAGTACTCTACTAACTTTTTCACTCAATCCAGGAATGTATGTTAGTGAGACGTATTTTCCTAGATTTTCCGTAGTGCTGTTGCTTAGCGAGTTGTAAATAGCATCTACCCTCTTTTTTAAAATATATTTGATAAATTCATCTGGGTAATTATTTAAATGAAGTATTTTACTGACTTTATTGATGCTCATTTCACGTTTTTCAACGTCGCTAAGTTTCAGTGCCCGGTCAATCAATGCAATCGCTGTGTTCTTTTTGTGTATATATGGACTTTCTGAATAATAATCCAAATATCTTCCGTTTTCTTGTTTGGTGTACCAGTTTTTCTCAATCTTTCCCTGACACCTAGAAAGTTTGAGATCCAAGAAACGCAATGAGTTTTCAGTTTCTTTTTCCAGCGTAAATTTTATGCTTGGGCATTGACCGTTAAATTCGGCTAGCACGCAATCTATGTCGTTTTCATAACCTACTATCAAACAGTCATCGACGTAGCGTTTATACATCACGAGGTTGATACCTTTATCTCGTAGGCATTGGATGGCGGTTTCCTCGAGTTGTTCCATCAAGAGAGACGCTACTACCGGGGATAGAGGAGAGCCCATCGGTGTGCCAAAAGTTTGCTCGAAGATTTTACCATTGTACTGAAAAAACGACGCTCCAAGTATTGTGTGAAGGGCGCGTTTGAATTCAGTCCACGGTATCGGCGTGTAATCGCTAATTTCCCGCCACTTTTGTTCAATTATATCGTACACATTTTGAACTGGTACGTTCGTGTAGAGCGACACGACGTCCAGCGAGTAAATAATGCAACCCTCAGGGACCCGAACATTGGTGATCTCCGACGCGAAGTCGAAGCTACTACGCACGTGGTGTTTCGTTTTGCCGACGACGTTTTGTAGCACGTTGGCAAGAAACTGAGCCATTCGGTACGTAGCTGACCCCACTGTCGACACTACCGGTCGAAGCGGGCGGTCTTCTTTATGAATTTTAGGAAGACCGTAAATCCTCGGTGGAGGGCAGTTGAACAATTTTAATTTGTTTTTTGTGTAAGTGGAGATGTATTTATTTTCGTGCCACGAGTCCAACATAGTGTTGATGCGTTTGAGTATCTTTTCTGTTGGATCTGTGGCTAGGGGAGTGTACGTTGTTGTGTCACTTACCATAGCTGTCATTTTTTCGCTGTACTCGCTTGCTAGCATCACGACGGTTTTATTTCCTTTGTCCGCCTTGGTGATGATTACTTCGTTGTGTTCTCGGAGAAATTTTCGGCTACGCACGATGTCTTTATGGATCCAATCGTTGTTTTTGGCGCGCGGTTGGTTTTGGAAGTCGACGTAGTTGTTGATCATCGTCGCGATGCTGGATCTGATGTCGTCTGCGTCGGGTTTTTGTTTTATTGCGCTCTCAACGTCGGCGATGAAAGCAACGTATGGTATGTTTGTTCTTGGTTGGATGTTGTAATTGGGCCCAAGGAGCAGCGCTCGTTCCAAATAGTCGGGAATTTCCACGGTTGTTGTGTTTTCAATCCACTCAGCTTGGACCGCTGTCTCTAGGATTTTCTTCTTTTTCAAAAAATCCAGTTTTCGGGTTTCTTTCTTTTTGCTTTCATTAAACACGGTGGTTGTTCTTTTCGTGACCATTTCTTTTACATTTTGCCAATCCTCAGCATCCAGTAGGCTTTGTAGTTTCTGGGAGAGGAATTTCTTTTTTGGTTTTAGGCGGGCTGTTGTCCTTTTTGTGTCACTGATGGCTAGACTTACCACACGGATCAACAACTACGTCGACTTCCAAAACCAACCGCGCGCCAAAAACAACGATTGGATCCATAAAGACATCGTGCGTAGCCGAAAATTTCTCCGAGAACACAACGAAGTAATCATCACCAAGGCGGACAAAGGAAATAAAACCGTCGTGATGCTAGCAAGCGAGTACAGCGAAAAAATGACAGCTATGGTAAGTGACACAACAACGTACACTCCCCTAGCCACAGATCCAACAGAAAAGATACTCAAACGCATCAACACTATGTTGGACTCGTGGCACGAAAATAAATACATCTCCACTTACACAAAAAACAAATTAAAATTGTTCAACTGCCCTCCACCGAGGATTTACGGTCTTCCTAAAATTCATAAAGAAGACCGCCCGCTTCGACCGGTAGTGTCGACAGTGGGGTCAGCTACGTACCGAATGGCTCAGTTTCTTGCCAACGTGCTACAAAACGTCGTCGGCAAAACGAAACACCACGTGCGTAGTAGCTTCGACTTCGCGTCGGAGATCACCAATGTTCGGGTCCCTGAGGGTTGCATTATTTACTCGCTGGACGTCGTGTCGCTCTACACGAACGTACCAGTTCAAAATGTGTACGATATAATTGAACAAAAGTGGCGGGAAATTAGCGATTACACGCCGATACCGTGGACTGAATTCAAACGCGCCCTTCACACAATACTTGGAGCGTCGTTTTTTCAGTACAATGGTAAAATCTTCGAGCAAACTTTTGGCACACCGATGGGCTCTCCTCTATCCCCGGTAGTAGCGTCTCTCTTGATGGAACAACTCGAGGAAACCGCCATCCAATGCCTACGAGATAAAGGTATCAACCTCGTGATGTATAAACGCTACGTCGATGACTGTTTGATAGTAGGTTATGAAAACGACATAGATTGCGTGCTAGCCGAATTTAACGGTCAATGCCCAAGCATAAAATTTACGCTGGAAAAAGAAACTGAAAACTCATTGCGTTTCTTGGATCTCAAACTTTCTAGGTGTCAGGGAAAGATTGAGAAAAACTGGTACACCAAACAAGAAAACGGAAGATATTTGGATTATTATTCAGAAAGTCCATATATACACAAAAAGAACACAGCGATTGCATTGATTGACCGGGCACTGAAACTTAGCGACGTTGAAAAACGTGAAATGAGCATCAATAAAGTCAGTAAAATACTTCATTTAAATAATTACCCAGATGAATTTATCAAATATATTTTAAAAAAGAGGGTAGATGCTATTTACAACTCGCTAAGCAACAGCACTACGGAAAATCTAGGAAAATACGTCTCACTAACATACATTCCTGGATTGAGTGAAAAAGTTAGTAGAGTACTGAAAAATCATGGCATAATTGCATCCTCGAGACCAATCAACAAAATTAAAACCTGTTTATTCACAAAAACGAAAGACCAAATTCCAAAATTAAAACAGACAAATGTGGTATATTCAATTCCTTGTGAATGCGGGAAAGAATACTGTGGACAAACATCTCAAACTCTGGAAAAAAGGATTAAAAATCATAAAACGAGTCTCAAACAAAACACCAGAGCCACAGGATTGACACAACATGCCATAGAACAGAACCATAAGTTTAATTTCGACAAAGCATATATTTTAGAAAGAGTAAACCAAGAAGGAAAACGAAAAACAGCTGAAACACTACACATAAAACTCAAAAAAGGAAGAACAGTAAACATCAAGCAAGATTCGATTGAAATTTCTAAAATATATAGCTCTATTATTAAAAAACTAAGAGAGACGCCACAATTCGCAACTAAAACGACGGATTCAAAAACGACGTCACCGAACACGACGACAACAAACAACATCACGACGACACCGGGAATGATAGACGCCAGCTGCTAGAAGCGATTCAAAACCGGACTTAAATCAAGTAAGACAGCCGTTCAGGAAGCACGCGGCGATACAAATCGTAAGTGCAAAAGTGCAGTGAAATTGTGATGAAATATTGTGAAGAATTTTTTGTATTAATTTAAGTTTTTTGTTTAAAATATAGTTTTCTGAGGATGGCTGAAGGTAGTAGGCCGAAACGTCAAAAGAATTGTTTGTATTTGATTTCAAATTCACCGAAAAGCATCAACTAGAAAAGCCAATAAGAATTAGCGGTGATCAAAACTCGTTAACATTTAATAACAATATTAAATGAAGCAGACTTTATGTAGCTTCATTTTCCATCAAAAGATTATCAGTCACCTGTTTTTAGAACTGAGTATGTTATCGTTGAAATAGTATGAAAATAAATTGATTTGACAATTTTTTTATTTGAAGTATAACTTTGTCCAAAATCTTTTTAAGCACCAGGGTTTGAGAAATTCAAAAATGACCCCCAATCGACTTGGTCTATTGGTAGGGTCATTCGTCATTCACGGAAAAATCTTGACCAGAGAAAGTTTGGTGAACAAACGCGGATTGGGACTGTGACTGTTCACTGTGTTACGGCTACGCTAGCAAAGGTGCACCCAGGGAAGCTGACCAAATCATTTATTATGTTTAGGAGTATAGGATAGTTTCAAGGAAATTTCACAGCATATATACAAATTAAAACCGTAATTAAAAAAATCTATTAATAAATAAATAAATAAAAAAGGAAAATTTCAAAAGAGTAGCTACAAACTGAGCAGGAGAACGGCACAATTAAAAAAATACACAATACACTGAACAGGAATTGTTAACAGCCTTTTACAACACAACACTTACAAAAAACACACCTGAAAACACCAGGAGTCGTCTTAACGCAATTTAGACGAGTCGGGATGAAAATCCAAGAGGAGGGAAAACTGCGATCAGCAACTTCCTCTTGCACTTGGATCGAGACCGGAGAACAGCTAACACCCAAAACCATAAGCTGTGAAGAACAAAGTTGTACTATTTTATATAAAGAGTGTCTCGCGCGTTTACTACGGGATATCTTTACCCGTCGCGTTGATCCGAGTGAGGAAACGGAGGGCTGTAGCCACGATAGCGCCAATGTCTATCGGGCTCAGCCGAGAATAACTGAGGAATTGGCCGAATCTGAGTTAGGTGACTCCATGAGGTCCGATAATCTGGCCATACTCAGCGGCGTCGCTCTTTGAGCTAGGTCAACACCGGGGCTAGAATCACGATAGCGCCAAAATCTATCGCGTCCAGGAGCGAAGACTGTTCCGACTGGTTACCTGATATCGTCAAGCAATATCGGGCATAGTCGAGGGGCGAGCATTAGGCCGACGGCAAATCCAGGAGGCTTCCCAGAGATCGGTGCCGGTGGGTGGATATCCTTCCCGAATCTGAAGTCTGGCATCGAGGTACCGATTTCCCCTGGAGAGCTTTGGTGGTCTTTCACGCGGTGCCGCAGGCGGCGCTACAGGACCTAGCATCGGGATAACTGGACGAGCAGCAGCGCGCATCGACAGGCCCTCACACGACACACCACATACTAAACCGTAAGTTAATAATTAGAAAAATAGTTAGGGACAAAGCTCAGGTTAGGGATTTAGGGAACGTGCCGAAAAGTAAATTAGTTCAATAAATGATTTGGTTCTGGCACTCTAACTCTTGAATTCTTTCTTGTGCTAGAAAGCCGACCCTGGGTGTTCTTTGAAAAGTCCTTGTGACTGAGCGGGCTGTAACATAAGGGATTGTTACAGGACAGCAGAATTAAAGCGGAGATCGCGACCCGGTGGATGAAGTGGTTGTCTGTACTGAGAAACATACCTGGGTTGCGCATTTCCCGTTCTACTATTTCCGATCCGGACAGCTACAAAAATATTGAGCTTATTTCCGTATCATGGATCGAGGACAGATCAGAGTGGCTCATCTAGAAGTTTCAATCTCACGATTTGAGTTGATGGCGGCTGTGCTAGGAGCTAGTGCTGAGTTCCAAGGACCCGAATTCCTCTACAAATCTGAAGCAGATTGGACGATGGTTCCAGAAGAGACTGTGGATAAAGTGAAGCGTTTGTCTGCAGTCATCTGATCAAGCAGCCACTGGTGAAGTACGTGAATTTTTAACGTTTTGAGGGGATGCTTCGTTCGGTGGCCTACGTTCACCACTACTTGAACGGTTTGCGAACTTCGGAGAATAATCAACCGACTTATTCTATTGGTTTGACTAGGGCGGACATTCAGAAAACGAAGAGGACATTATGGTTGAACGCGCTGTCCGAAGCATATCCTGACGAAGTTGCGATCTTGAAGTAGAATGTGCAGAGGATCGACCACCAGCAGAAGCCATCTGCGCTATCTAGTAGCCTGGTCAAGCAGTCACCATTCGTTGATGAGTTCAGAGTGCTGCGGGAAGGTACTAAGTAGAGCGGCAGGTGCAGAAATTCTGTCTTACAATGCGAAGTTTCCAATAATGCTGTCTAAAAAGCATCGAATAACAGACTTGTTGCAGGATTTCTACCATCGAATGTACGGTCATGCCAACGACGACACCGTATTCAACGAGGTCCGACAGAATTTCCGAGTGCCACATATACGAGTGGCCGTGTCGAGTGTACAAATCAACGCCGGTCGCTCCCAAAATGGGACCGCATCTAGCAGTAAGGATTGAGCCATGCGTGCACCCATTTTCCTACGTAGCTGTAGACATCTTTGAGTCGTATCAGGTGAAGATAGGACGAAGCATGGCTAAGCGGTGGGTCTGCCTTTTTACTTGCCTTACCGTTAGCGCAGTTCACTTGGAGGTAGTAGCTAACTTGAGCACCGATGCGTGCAAGAAGACGATTCGAAGGTTCGTCGCATGACGTGGGACTCCATATTAAATTCAGACAATGGGACAAACTTCGTCAGGGCTAGCCGAGAGCTGCAAGACGAGATCAGCAAGATTCACACTGAGTTGGGCAGTACTTTCACGAATGCTCAAACCCAGCGGAAGTTTAATCCTCCAGCTCATATGGGAGGTTGCTGGGAGAGAATGGTATGAGTAGTGAAATCAGCCCTTGGATCAGTGCCATTTGTCAGGAAGGTAGACGACGAATCGTTTGCAACGGTGTTAGCAGAAGCAGAGAACATGGTGAACTCCAGACCGTTGACTTATGTCCCACTCAGCTCAAGTGGCGTACGGTAGCCGAAGAAGCTTCTCACAGAAGAAGGCATGGCGTTAAGGAGTAGCTGCCACATCGTGAAGCATACTCTTTACCAGGCTTCCGAAAAGTACACACCAAAAAATTTAGAAAATTATACGAGCCAGAAACGCTTGAACACCTAATTTTATTGGATCTAAATTAGAAAGCGTCTGATTTTACATCGCTTTACACCTAAATTTCATGCCCGTAGAAATAAATTAGGTCGACCTAGTGAAAACTAGATCTAGGATCCCAAATTTATGTCGTGCATGATGTAAAATTAATTTCTTAAAACTCAATACCAGTGTAAAAGAAATAAGTGTGTGAGATTGATTTGTTTGTTTTGATTGCGGTGTTTTCAAACGGGAAAAATTGCGACTTCGTTGTAGTTTTTTTGAGCATCAACATCGATGGAAACGGACGGTACCGATTGCGTTGACCACCATCGAGGGTGTTGGCTACGTCGAAGAAGACCGATGTCGATCCGTTAAAGCCGACTGGCGAGTGCTTCGATGAGGAGGATCATCATCATCATCTCCAACCCACTCCCCAGTACAAAATTCAAAATTGGTTCCTGAACAGACAGAATGGCATCATCATCGGTGGCAAGTATTTGCAGCTGACCTTTTCGGTGGACTCCAAGCTGCGTGAAGATTTAGAGCGGCTAAAGCAGATCCGATCCGAGCGTGCTCTCCGTCACTACTGGGACCTGCGAGTGTGCAGGCTATCGGCTGTCTCGGTTGAACCATCGGTGCGTCTAAGGAGGCAGAATCAAAGACAACAACCATGGACCGCAAGCAGCCGAACAGTGGATTGTTTATTCCGAGGATTAACCAGCAGAGATAAGTTTAACAACACTTTTATAACATCAATTTCATATTTCTTACGTAAACATTTTTATACAATTTAGGAACTCGTAGACAAAGCTTGTTTGACCAGCTGACAGTTTAACTAGCGCGTTCTTGCTAGAAACAAATTTAAACGCCTTTTCGTGTGCGCACGATGTTTTGCGTTAAAACTAAATTTGATTTCATCATCCACATTGTCCACACAAATACGTTGTCTACATGAAGGCGTTTAAAATTTCACAAATTGAATATCTTAATACTGCCATAACAGAGGCCTTTTAGGATTAAAGGGGCGCAAGTGCCAAAACGATCAATTTTAACAGATTTCAATCAGTTTAGTGCAAATTTCAGAAAAACTTTTTCCCATATTCTTTCGATTGAGTTAAAATTATTAATATCCTAAAAATGTATGGAAAATCGACCACTCCGGCAACTTTGAAGCACGTTTTCTAGAAATTAGTATTTGACCACCGTCACATCTCTGATGCTAAGCGCCTTAATTGTGTATTTGCTTCTTTATTTGTGTGATAATGTTAGTCAAACAATACATGCATACATGTTTGTGATATACACTATTCCATTTCTATAAGAAATTAAAACTCAATTTTTCATGACTTTAGAGATAGGATGATAAGAATCACATTGATCAAGGATAAGGTCACATTTGCCATTAGCCAAAAGAAGCCATAAAATGTATATCGGTATCGAATTTTGATTACGACGAATGCGCCAACATCGCTGTCTTGAGAAAAAAGCGTTCAAAGTTGACAGTTCCATAATCCCCCAGCAAAAATATTATTTTGTTGCTTTTATTTCTCGAAAATTAATATTCTTCAAATAACTTCGTACATTCAAAATGTAGGTCTGGGGCTTGTGATATAGCTCGGTTGGCAAGTCTGTTGTCTCCTGAGCCAATGTCCGTGAGTTCGAGCCCAAGAGTAAACCTCGAACACAATTGTACCGGATAAGTTTTTCAATAACGATCCGCCAACTGCATCGTTTATAAAGTCGCGAATGCCATAAAGATGGTAAAGGCGTTAAAAATCACAAATTTGTTCGAAAGAATGTGAAATATACAGAAATACCTATTAGATAATGCCGGTAATAAAACCGATAACACTAGTTTACAGCATTTTTGAACTTAGTAAACTGAAGGTCATTTTTAATGTAAAATCGGGCGTTGAATCCGAAAATGAAATTCAAAAAAATCTCAGTAGAACCGTTTTTGAGTTATGCTCCAAATATGAAATTTCGGAAAAATAAAAAAAGTTCTTGTACTTAGATTCAAATATCTCAGACGGCATAACAGTAATTTGAAATCCCTCTTTTGCATATTGTAGGTGAATAAATTTTCTATCGATCATCTGAACACTGTTTTTGCGTATGATCAACAGTATTGTTGATATTAGTGACTTTATGATAGAAAAAAATTATAAAAAACGCATTTTTTTTTAGAAAATTTTGTTTTAGCGAAAGTTTTAGACTCGATGGTAACATTTAAAAAATCTGGTTTACTTCTACGCTTAAATGTAAATTCAAAACAAAGATTTCAAGTGGTGATTTATCAAAATCGGTTGAAAATTGAAGAAGTTATGGCTACTTTACCATAACAGTATTTTTTGTAGTTTTTAATAATTTAACGAACCGCAGTATACTTATCATAGTATAGGAAGAATGAAACATGATAAATCTCACTCGGTCCATGTCAAAATTATTTATTAGCTTACTAAAAGGTCACATGCCAAATTTCAGGAAGATCTGACCATAGGGAGGGGTAGCTTGAGTCTCAAACGTGAATAAAATTTTAAGGTATTTTGCCCGGGAGGAACGAAAAATACTGGTTTTTCATCAATAACTTGTTTCATCACTAGCCGATTGTTTTTTATGGTTGATTTTCTTAAAGCCTAAGTTTAGACAAATATTTTACTCGAAGACTGTAACTTATCAAGTTTCATTCAAGTTTCATTGTAGATTTATCAAGTTTCATTCTTCCTATACTATGATAAGTATACTGCGGTTCGTTAAATTATTAACAACTACAAAAAATACTGTTATGGTAAAGTAGCCATAAATTCTTCAATTTTCAACCGATTTTGATAAATAATCACTTGAAATCTTTGTTTTGAATTTACATTTAAGTGAAGGAGAAAATCAGATTTTTTAAATGTTACCATCGAGTCTAAAACTTTCGCTAAAACAAAATTTTCTCTAAAAAAATGCGTTTTTTATAATTTTTTCTATCATAAAGTCACTAATATCAACAATACTGTTGATCATACGCAAAAACAGTGTTCAGATGATCGATAGAAAATTTATTCACCTACAATATACAAATGAGAGATTTCAAATTACTGTTATGCCGTCCGAGATATTTGAATCTAAGTACAAGAACTTTTTTTATTTTTCCGAAATTTCATATTTGGAGCATAACTCAAAAACGGTTCTACTGAGATTTTTTTGAATTTCATTTTCGGATTTAGCGTCCGATTTCACATTAAAAATTTTGGTCAGTCAATCAAGTTCACGATTTTTATCAAATTTTGTAAACTAGTGTAATCAATGAACTAAGCAAATACGGAACGAAGCGAACATGAGTGAAGCATATAGAGTAGTCGTTCGTTAATCAGATACGGATGTATTAAGAGCTCATGCCATATCTCGGCGCTTTCTGTATGTTAACTTAAAATATTAAGCTTATTGAGCACTTTCATATGTCCATACGTTTTTGTTAACTTTTCACGGTTTCACTTGACTCAGCTGTATTATCGTTATGTTTTCTTTCTCTTAATAAAGTTTACTTAATTAACCTGAATAAGATTATAAAAATGACATATTTCATCAAAATTATATTTCTCTAAAAACATTCTGTAATAGAACCTTACCACCCTCACCACCCCGCCCCCTCCCCAACGAACCCACTTTCGTACCATGACTGATTAGCGAGTGACGATATATAGAAAGTTGCATTGCTTTGTTTTTTTTTTGTTTTTTAATTTAAATATCGTTTATTAAGGCCTAATTACTTTTTAATGAAAGTTTTCACTGGCCGAGGGTCATTTGTCTTAATATTAGGGGAAGGTTGGAAAGGGTTAGGAGAGGGAGAAGGGAGTTGAGGGGGTTGGGGGGTATTCGATTTGATCTGTTCCATTTGGCTGGGGGGTCCATTTGCTTTCTCGCAACGTACTTCTTCGGCCTCGTCCGATGATTGCGAGGGAGAGGGCTGAGGGGTTATCCGTTTCCGAGGGGGGGATGCTGGTTTGAGATGTGCAGTGATTTGATTTGTTCGCTTCTGTTGAATCTGCTGCTGTCGTTGAATTGTTTCCTTCTGTTGAGTCTGGGCTGGTGGTTGAGGTGTGCTATTGTTCGTTGTTTTCTGTTGGTGCTGGTCTGTTGTTTTTACAATGCTGGCGAATGTGTTTGGTGTGCTATTCTTTTGCTGGATCATTTTTCTTGCAACTGTTATCGGGATATTTTGTTCGGTGGTAATTTTCAAGGCGGCTGTTTCGGCTAACCAAGTCGGGCACGATCTATTTATTGGCGAATGACCTTCAACTTTGCAGTTCCCACAGTACGGATGATTTTTACAGTTCTGGCTGTCATGCTCATTCGAGTTACATTTGCTGCACGAAAGGGGGCTGGTGCATTTTTGTTTTGTATGTCCGTACTGAAGGCAATTCCTACATAACAGGGGCAACGGGTAGTATAGTCGGGTTCGGACACGGAGGAATCCAAAATGGATAAACTCCGGTATGACCGTGCTACTGATGGTTAATATCAGCGTGGATGTACCGACAACTCCAGTGGGAGTTTTTTTTGTGATTCTCCGCACCTCAATCACTTTTTGGTGCGACAGTTCAGCGAGCAACTCTTGTTCATCCATTGATTGGGCTTCTTGGCAAGTGACAACACATTTTCGTTTGTTAAGACTGGGATGGCGTGCAATCACAATTGGTGTGCCATCGGTCAGACATGTCAACTTAGCAAGTTCTCGAATCTGATCTTTACTTCGGGTTTTGATCACGTACCAGCCGTGTTTTTTCTCGAAAAACCCTTCGATTTTCCCAACTTTCTCTACTGACCTGCCTATGATGAAGGGATTCTGCGGAAGTTTGTGACCATCAGCTGCTTTCAGAATCACGTAATAAAGACGTCCATGCAGGTTTTGTGGGTCCATCCATTCTGGAATCGTCCTATCTGGGGGTTCACCCGGCGATGGACTCATCGCACCGCTATCACTTTGCACTATTCAAACTCGAAAACAATTAGCCTTTGTCTTGCGAGAACCGACGAAAAAAGCGACCGGTCTCGATCGAGGCTGAGGAATAACTTGCCATTGCATTGCTTTGGTAGAATATGAAAATAAACAAAAAATTTGGCTTACGAAAATGTATGTCTCAGAAATCTTATTTCATCCGAAAATTACTCGCATATTGACATAAATTTACACCCAAAAATTAATAGTGAGCATATTAGAATGTACAATGCAATATTATATCATCAATGATCTAAATTTATGTCAAAAACGATGCTACGCTTTTGTGCGTCCTACTTGACGTAAATTTACATCATTGATGATGTAATTTTATGTCGAATGTGCTATTCAATTATAGCCGGAAATTTTATGTCTTCAAGCGTTTCTGTATTTTCCAGTGTAATTTTATGTCAAAAGTGATGCTTCTTTTTTGTGCATCCTTTTTGACATAAATTTACACCAAAAAATTAATAGTGTGTACAGCTTTGCTATGACAGCCTTTGCCTTGCCGAACAAACATCCTTGCCACTCGGTTTGCGGCTGTACCATCGGTAACGAATCGAAACGATTCGGCTACATCGCACACATTCAGGAACAAAGACTGTATCTGTATAATCGGCTCAAAACTTGCGCTGCCGAAAATGTTGTGCTTTATGCTGTAGCGAACCAAACCGACAGTACGGTTTTCATCCCTTCATGCCTCCTGTTTGGAAAATTATTTCATCCTAACTGTCGGCTGCAGGGTGTGACAGTTTTGGGCAGAACTGTTATGCCCAAACCGTACCCATGCTCGGTCGTATGCGCTGCTGCTCGGTTCGAATAGATCGGAGCAACCTGCTCCGGATGATCCGAGATGTAGGACCGACGGAATGTGTGATGAGATAAAGTGAAAGAATAATGATTTGCAAAATTATAAGGGAGGATAAAAATCAAAACAAAATTAAAACTTGTGATTGATTTCGTATAGTGAAAGCTAGTTAGAATTGAAAGCAACTATTTGGCTTCATAGTATCAAGATCAGTTGATCAATAGTTTCTTTGTCAAGTGGGTTTATGATTAATCGCTGAAACGATTGTAAAGTAAAATTGGTTATTGAACAGTTTTGTTATAAGTTGGAGACTGAATTTTCCGAGTATGTTTTGTACCGCTACGAAAACTTTAAAATAAATTGACATCAAAATTTAAAAAATTCAAATCAGCGATTTGTCGATTTCCATGAATTGATACTTTTCTGAAATTTTCATAAAGTTTGATGGAACAGAAGAACAGAAAAGTACGGTTTAATAAAAAAAAAACAGAAAAGTGAAAAAAGTGGCACGTTGTGACGTCACGATTTCTATTGCTTATGTTTTGATAAAAATTCGTTCAATAAAAATACTTTTGCTTTCAAATTGTAAAAATTTTAATTCTGAACTTAGAGATACATTTTTTTCAATATGCGCAATGTAGCGTAAAATTTACATACAATAAACCAAAAAATTTTTTGCAAACGTTGTGACGTCACGCTCGAATGAATCTTAACATTTTCTCAAGAACATCTAGAAAATCTTACCTCCACTTTGACTTAAATTAACAAACTAATAAGAATCACGTGAAAGTGCTAACTGGATAACAATTTTTCGTGTAAATACGTTTTTCAGTTCGATTGAGACTATAAACAAATATCAATTTTCAACAAGAACAAGTAACTTTTCGAACCGAAAGCTTCCAATCGTCGTAAACGGCAGCGCCATATGTAAAAGACATCTACGGAGCGTGTATCTTCTATATATTCGCCATATCCATTAAATTAGATTTTCCGCATCATTTGATGGTGTAGGGGAAGCCAAATAAGGCATGTGACTGATTATATTGTGTTCGGTTTGTAAGCCATCATTTCTCCTTAGGTTTTTGTTTCTATCAAAACATTTAATAAAACTGATTTCGATGACTTTGTTAAGCATGGTTTCGTGGTAGATTTTCAGCGAAGCTTCAAATGCGTGGACTTTTTATTCCCTACAAATGCATACGCTCCTGATATCCACAAAGTTCAGAACCCAGCCATGAGAAGACATTTCAGCTCCAATAAAGCAAATACATGCTACATACCTACTCTTCTCCAACGTACCATCACCTTCAGCCAAACCATAAAATTGCCAGTGCGCATTTTGTGGCGAAATTGTCGTCAGTCAAACTGTGACCCCGGGGCTAGCTGGGAATCGATGATGTATTTTCGATACCGCAGGGAAATTTGTGTCCGCTCAAGTTTCCGTTCCACACGGTCTCAGTCTCGTTCACGCATTTCCTTCCAGCAGACAATTTCTTTTAAGCTGAAAACAGCTCCACCTACCTAAGAGCCTTAGACTATTCAGGAGAAGGTGCATCAGATGTCGAATATTTAAATCCCAAAAAAACGGACTACAGCGATCTCTAAACGATTCACCGCAATTTTTGAGTTCAGGTGTTAATGTTTCGGTTTTAAAAGTTTCTCCACCTTTTTGCAAGAAAATCGTGAAACTAAATTATCAACACAGCCTAACATCAGGTGCGTTGGTTGACTGCAAGATCTCGATACCAAGGCAAAGAAACGGAGAATTTATTTATCAGCTTGAAATATGATTTCACACTTCCGCGAAAGTGGAAGCTATAAATTATCCGAAAGCGGAAGGCTAGCAGTACTTACGTAGCAGTTGAAAAAAATTTCTTCTCTTTCGTCAAGATTCGAGTCACAGCGCCATCCGTATCACACGCATCCACTGCGAAAAGAAATCCTCTGAGTGAGAACGAATGGTTTTTTGATAAGACAAAATCCTTAAAATAAGTGGATGGAACTGTGGATCTTTGTGTATAAATTTCTCTAGTTTTTTTTTGACAGTCAGATGCATAAATTCAGGGGTTGAAAAATAATACCCGGTTTTTTCGAGTATAAAAAAGCATGAAGCAGTGAAAGTTCGAAATCGATGTAGACTTGAATATGACTTCTGTGCTTGTACCGATTGGTAAATTGAAAGAAGGGATTAACAACCTATGCTTTCAAGGGAAATTTAAAAAAAAGGACATCGTTTAGTAAATTGCAATCATAAAAGGCAAGAAAAGAAGTCCCACAAAGAATACCGGGCGATGGCATTTACTTTAGAAAGCGACAAAAAAAATATAGGTACAGGAATGAGAAATTACGAGTCTGGCAAAAAGGAAATCTATGCGCTCAAAAACAACGAAGCGCGATAATGCGCTCCACATTAAAACTCTAGCAATGCGATAAATCCTTCCGTTTCATCATCGTCAGCGTCATCTCCGCTGTAGTCATCGTTATCATTATCATTGTCAACGGTAATAGTGCCGGTCTGCTGTTTTACAGCTTTTCTTTCAATGTCGTTTTAAGTTTTCCAATGAAAGCTGTGAAAAACACTCAAAATATTCTTTAAGCTCCGAATAGATTTAGAATAGTTAAGAGAAAATGTGATTGGATGCGAATGCAGATCCAAATGTTAGATTCAAATTAAAATTGCATTTTTTTTATTTAAGTTCCATGATAAGATTTCAATTTTGATGTAAGATTTAGGAACTCAAATTTAAAAAAGCATAAAAAATTCCGATTCAGACAGCTTTTCATTAAATTTAAGTTTCAGGTTGGGATTCAGAATTCAAAAACTTTTGTGTTGTATTGGCTGATGAGATTCTATGAATGCATTGGTTTTTTAGTTGTCTGGATAAAATGTACAAACTATGAAATATTCGAGCAATTTTTGATGAACATTTTAGCAAGAATGACTCATTGAATCAATATCGTGGATTATCATCACATTTCCTTTTTTTAACAAAAACAATAAAAAACACTAAAATACATGAAATTTGCAGCTGAATTTCAATTTCCTGGTTTTAAATGGTTATTTATTAGCTGCGAATGAGATTGTGGTTCATTGAATTTCAAAACAATACCCGAGGTTTAGCTTTTTAAACATTCATAGGATCCTTTCTTGTTTGCTCTTTTTGCTAAATAGGTTTTCGCCATTTGAATTCAAAGACGTTTCGAGATACTTTTATTCCGCATGGCCAACAATGGTGAAAAATAACCGAATGAGGCAGATTTCGTAAACAAAAGTCGGATTCTGATGAAGCGATAAAAAACGGAGACGACCATTTTCAATCCTCTTTACTTCATTATACATGCCGCTAGACTGAAAATTAATAAATTCTTACGAACCCATCGGAGTTAAAACGAATAATCAAACAACCCCAGTTCTAAATAAAAACATCCCCTCCAACATCGTGGCTGACCGATCTCAAAAGTTGGCATCGTCCTCCACATTTTCCTTCTTACGGAGTATCCAGGCACTTAGTCATTATAACTTTCTATCGTTTACCTTCTCTCTTGGCCACTCACTCCTGGCCTGGGTTGGCATTGTCTCCTCATCACAACAATCATTTATATGCACAGTGAACTAGAAGAAAAGATGCGGAGCGCTGTTGAATGTATTATTAATCGGAGGAAAAATTTCACAGCGGAAAATCCTAGAAAAACGTCTTTCTGCTTTGCTTGTTACTGTTGACTATCTCCAGATATTTTGTGTTTCATGAATTAATTTAGAGTTAACATTGATTTTTGAATTATTTTTGCAAAATTAATTTCAGAATATGATACGGAGTTCAGACAACCATTTTATTATTAGGTAACGCACAAAAAATCTTTAATTTTTATACCTTCTCAAATATGGTATGACGATAATCACTACCAAAAATCTTGAATGGCTTCTATTTAAATGCTTAGTCCATTTCCAAGTGGTTCGGAAAGCTTCAAATATTGAAACATGTTAACAAAACATTTCTAACCAACTTCAATCTATTTATATGTATAAACATGAATTTCTGTCTGTCTGGCTGTCTGTTCCCTATAAACTCAAAAACTTGGCATATGAGAGTATTGGAGGCCAGGGAAGATTCCTATAATAGTCTTCCTGGAAGAGGGGAGGGGGTCTCCCATATGAAAGTTATAAGTCTTCATAACAGAAGAACTGATCAAGCAAATCATACCAAACTTGGCATGGGTGGGTACTTCGGTACGAAAAATGTTTCTAAGAATATTTGGTACCCCTCCCTCCTTGCAGTAGGGACAAATTTTTTGCAATTTTTTGCATAACTGAAGAATTTGGAAATAATGGAACCAAAATTGACATGGGAGGGTAGTGGAATACGAGAAATGGTTCTATGATTATTTTAGACCCCTTCCTTCTTCCAGTGGAGGAAGAGAGAAGGGAGGGGCATTAAATCCTTTTCTATAACATAACTTCGAAAATATTCGAGCAAATGAAAAAAACAAATGGCCTGGAAGGGTATTTGGGTACGGTAAATATTCCCTCCTTCCAGTGAGGTGATGGAAAGTGGGGAGGGGTTTAACAATTTCCAGAATTACTGGAAAAGTTATCAAGCAAATAGAACACGAATTAGACTGGGGAAGGTATTTGACTACCAAAAAACGTAAAACGGGGTAACTTTGACCATCATTAAATTTAAAAAAAAAAAATTACATTATCAATAATTTAGCCTATAGTTTTAATTTTTGAAAACTGTTTTCTACGTTTGAAATCCTATTAATTGAGTATCAAATAGACAAAATTTGGTTTGTACTTGAAATTGTTCTCTGTTAGTGTAATTTCTAAATCTTAAAATATCTATTTTTTCAAGGCTCGCAAACAAACAGCTCTCCTGATGATACCAAAAAGTATTTAGAAGCAAACGGGTGGTTGAATGAGAAAGAACAACTTTTGTTCTTTGTATATGTATAGTTATAGTGCTATTTTTATATTCATTTGATGATACATTTTTGATATTTTAAAAGTTAGGACATTTTCCAAGAGTAAGCCCTTATTGGACAAATGAATAGGAATCCTATCAAATGATCAACTTTGAAGAAAAACTAAAATGCAAATAGTGGGAGGGCCTAGGGGAATGTGTGAAGGTAAAATTTTATTTGTATTTTGAAGCTCAAACTATTAGGTAAGCTATTATTATATTTTGCCCCTAGATGTATGCAGCATCATTGTTTTTCTTTCGATTATGAATGTTTTTAAAAGAAAACGTTAAAAAGCAAGGTAAAATTGATAAATTAGAATTTGTAAACAATTATGAAGGTGTTTAGTATCTTACATGATCAAGAAAACTCGTAAAACCCGTAAATATGGAAACTGATCAATGTAGCCCAAAGCATCAATGCCTGAATAGCTACGAAATCGATTTTTAAATCAAATTTAAAGTAGTCCAATAAATTTGTGCAACCATGTTTTACGTTCATAGGAGTCCAGTACTGGTTTTAAAAATATGAAACATGCCACATTCCCCCTAACCAAGGCCGTGCGAACGGGGGGGGGGGGTTAGGGGTTTAACCCCCCCCCCCATGGAGATTTTTGCAATTCAAATTTTCAGTACACAAAATGAATTTACCGGGTAATCAGTTGTTCCCAAAGGTGTTTAAAAATAATCGTTAACGAACATGTCAAAAAATTGGCTCGCCTCCGGCGGAATTTTGTCTCTTCACTCTTTAGGCCTAAGACATTTCATTTTACGACTGTATATGACGTTCACTAATCTAATCAATTGTAGATTTCGATTTGCAATTCAGTTGTCCTTTTGTATTAAAACTCAAATCTTGACACACAAAATCCTTAACTCGTGTTTGGAACGTATTTTTAATAAGAAGTGTAACTGAAATTTGAAACCATTTGAACTTTAAAATTCATTTAAAGAATACAAATTATAAATATCACAAGTTGGTAACCATGTGACAGGTGTTGAACACTCACGATAGTCAACAGATTTAGTAAAATAAAAACAAAAACCTAGTATCGATGACTTTATAACACAACACTTTGATTCTTAAAAACGGGTTAAAGTCATTTCAAATTTTATGCTGGTATCCAACATTTCTCAAGAAATAAATTTCAGCCTCAATTTTATTTCCTGTTTCTCATTCTTCTGAATCCATAACTCCATATTCAAAATAGTTTTTATGAATTACTCAAGGCCTCAAATTTCACATTTTTCCCAGGTTCAAAGAGTTTATAAGCTTTTTTTGATTAATTTGGGTCCTTTGAATCCAAATATGCAATTAGGTTTATGTCAAACAGCTTTGGTTTTTGAAATCACTTTTGAAAATAATTCAAAATCATTTAAGAAATTTCTTCTTTAACAAAACTTCAAAACATAAAAAAGAAAGTCTTCAAATAAGATATCAAGTTTCTCCAAGATCGCAAGTAATTTTCGTTTCGGCGGAAAAAGATTGAGCAGTCTCTTACTTGTTCAGTTTACTTCATTTATACTATTTTTTAAATATTTTACCACTTTTATCTTAAAGCCTGGCAAAATCCGGGCATTTTATCTCAAAATTGTAGTCCAAAATCCGGGCAATATCCGAGAAAATTTTTTCAAAACCTACTTATCAAAAATCAAGAAAAAAAACTTTTTCATTTTTTCATCTTAATTAATCAGCAGATTTTGATTCGTATTTAAGGTTTTCAAAAAACCTTTCATTAGTTTATATATGTTATTTGCTCAATATTTTTTTCATAATTTTCACATAAATTTAATTAATTTAATGACAAACCTTTTTTTATTTTTTAAAAATAATTTTAATGTGTTTCTCATTGTTTTTTAATTCTGAATTTTTGTGTTCTGAAGAATAGAAAAACGTAGTTCTACCTTTTGAAACTTTTTCAGCCTGATAACTGGAAGAATTTGAATATAAAAAATTATTTTATAACTGATTTTGATCACTGGAACTCTTGAAATAATATAGACATTTTTATTTGTATCAAATTATATTTAATCATCAAGTAGATATACGTTTTGAATAATTTTTTTTTTTTTGTTTCGATTATAGTCGTTTTACCATCTTTATGGCATTCGCGACTTTATCAACGTTGCAGTTGGCGGATTGTTATTGAAAAACTTATCCGGTACAACTGTGTTCGATGTTTACTCTTGGGCTCGAACTCGCGGACATCGTCTCAGAAGACAACAGACTTGCCAACTGAGCTATATCACAAGCCCCATTTGAATAAATTGTTTCGAATAAATGTTTTGAATAAATAAGCTCAAAATGGATTTTTTTTCCTGAATCATGATTTTGCAATTCAAATCGTGAATAAATATTTCCTAAAATTCAAAATAATACAAAGAAGTTTTTAAATGAAGCCTTGAGTTGAAAATGAAGAAAACGGAATGTTGATTAAGACGAATTATTATCGTTTTGCTGAATAATTTCAAATCATGATTAATTTTTCACCTGGTCTGAAATTCATCTTTGAATTCGGATTTAGATTCTATTTAAATCTGAGTATTTTTTTTTTTTAATTGTATTTCCATGATTCTTTTGTCTGAAGCATTTAATTCTGGTTTTAAATCAAAATTTTAAATCGCATTCGTTTTCTGTGTTTTCGGAAAAATTGAAGTTAAATTTGTAAACTTGACTTCTTAGTATTTATTTTCAAGCAAATGTCTAGTTCAGAATAAGATTCAAGCAAGTCATTATTGATGACTTGCTTGAAAAAGGAATGATTCTACACCTTGAAAATCTGGATTCTGAATTTTGAATTTTGAAAACTCCCCCCCATGAGCGGGTCCTTCGCACGGTCGTCCCTAACAGATAAAATAATCGAAAAATATTGAAAAAAGTGTTCAATATTACCCCAGATTACGGTACGAGAAATATTTCCACACACACAAAAATGCATAGTAAAATTACTAAATACGTGGTATAAATGAACAACCCGCAACCATATTTTTGAGTCAATAATGTTTTGTTCTTGAAATTACTTCGCGCATAATAATTTTACTATGTGTTTGTTTTTGCTGCGCATAGTAATTTCGACTGCATTTTGTAGTAAAACTGTTATTGACAGAATGAGTTCGTTAACTTCGTGCATGGTAAAAGCGCAGCAAAACAGCTATGAAAAGACAAGGGTGCCGCTCGGCAATTCTTAACTGGACTAGTGCCATGCTAATAAACAGAACCGTTTATGCAAGCTTGAGAGGACTTACAATCAAAGCCACACCAACGAAGGGGTGTCCCCAAGGCGGGTTCTAAACAAACTTGTATCCATGGGATTCGAAGTTATTGGCTTTGCAGACGACGTAGTTATTATAGTTCGGGGAAAACATGAGAATTTGTTGTCTAATAGGATGCAAACTGCACTCAACTACGCACAATTTTGGTGCAGGGCAGAGGGACTGAATATAAACCCTTCCAAAACTACTGTGCCTTCACTATGAGACGAAAAATTACACTAAAACCTCTAAGATTAGATGAGGAAGTGTTAAACCTCGAATCACAAGTGAAATACTTAGGCATAGTACTAGACTCAAAACTATCATGGAACCCACAGATAGAGCATGTAATCGCTAAGGCTACAACAGCTCAATAGGTCTGCCTTATAGGAGAAGGGAAAAAATGGGGACCCGAAAATAATAATTTACAGTAGATACATAGATAATTATCTACTAGATATTTACAGCTATTATAAGACCCAAAATCTCTTATGCCTCCTCCTGACTAGCAACGCTAGCTTTAACTGGCGCAAAGCGATGCACACCGAAAAAGGCTCTAAACGCACTACTAAATATTCTGCCTCTACACCAATTCATTGAGTTAGAGGCGGAACGTAGTGCCTTGAGACTCTCCAAACAGAAAACTCTCTATGAAGGAGATCTTACAGGACACCTTAAAAATCCTAAAGAAATTTAAATTAAACTCACTTGTTGTGGAAAATGATGACTGGATGGAGCTCATTTTCAACCTAGACATACCATACAATGTAACTATCAATGATAGGGACGTGTGGGAGTCAGGTGGACCAGCGATTCCTCCCAGATCGATCCTATTCTTCACTGATGGGTCAAAAATGGATAATAGAACTGGGGCAGGGGTTTTCGGACCTAGACTCAGGATCTCAATTCCTATGGGAAACTGGCCAACAGTATTCCAAGCTGAAATTCAAGCAATTCTAGAATGCACTTTAGCCTGTTTGAAAAGGGGATACAGGTAGTTACACAAGTATCTACATGTTCTTTGACAGCCAGGCTGCTCTCCGAGCACTAAGTACGTTCACATGTTACTCCGAACTAGTTTGAGAGCGTATAGTTGCACTAAAAAACCTGGCCATACGGAACAGAGTATCTTTATTCTGGGTACCAGGCCACTGCGATATCCTAGGGAACGAAGAAGCAGAACAACTAGCTATGGAAGGATCTCAGGGACTGTTGATTGGACCTGAACCTTTCTGCGGAGTATCGAGAAGTGCCTTGACTATGGAGCTCAAGAACTGGGAAAGCACTACTATTGTTTCCAACTGGAAAACAGCGGAGAGAGCAACTCAGGCAAAAAGATTACTTTACTTACTTAATGATCCCGCGCCGATCCTCCGGTGCATAGGGCCGTGGTAAAAGACCTCCACTGTTGACGATCCGGAGCCAGCGTCTTCACCTGGTCCCAGTCAAGATTCTCGTCGACAGTTCGGATTTCAGCGGCTAGGCTTCGCCGCCACGAATTTCTGGGTCTGCCTCTTCTTCGATGACCTTCTGGATTCCAATCTAGCGCCTCTCTGCAAATCTCGTTTTCATCTTTTCGCAGCGTGTGCCCAATCCATCTCCACTTACGTTCCCGAATCTCGATTTCTAGCGCCTTTTGATGACACCGGCGATGTAGTTCCTCATTCGAGATCCAGTTGCCAGGCCACCAAGCGCGGATGATATTCCGCAGGCAGCGGTTTACAAATACTTGCAGTTTTCGCGTCGTTACCGCATATGTGCACCAAGTTTCGCACCCGTACAGCAATACGGATTTGACGTTTGAGTTGAAGATTCGGATTTTTGTTCGTAGAGAGATCTGGCGTAACCGCCAGATGTTTCGGAGACTCGCATATGCAAATCGGGCCTTTCTGATCCGTGTTTCGATGTCTTTTCTGGTACCACCATCAGGCGTAATCTGGCTACCAAGATACTGGAAGCACTCCACTTTCTCAACTTGTTGCCCAGCTACCATGAAACTGGAGGGATTTCCTGTGTTTATCTCCATCGACTTGGTCTTTCCGACATTGACTTTGAGACCTGCTGCCTTGGAACTTTCGGTGAGGTCGTCGAGTTTGCTCTGCATATCTGGTTGTGTTTGGGCGAGCAAAACAATATCGTCAGCCAGGTCAAGGTCGTTCAGTTGCTCTATTGTTGAAGGATTCCACGGCAATCCTCGGTTCGGTGCACACTAGTGCACAGTCAATCGATCCAATCAGAATCTCATCCATTACAATTAGAAAAAGTAGCGGTGATAGAATACATCCTTGTCTCACTCCAGCAGTTACCGGGATTGGTTCGGACAAGACACCGTCGTGCTAGACCTTGCACGAAAATGCCTCGTACTGTGCTTCGATGAGACGGACTAGTTTCTCTGGGACCCCTCGTCGCCTTAGAGCCGCCCAGATGTTTTCATGGTTAAGTCGGTCGAATGCTTTTTCGAAATCAACGAACACCAGCAGAAGAGAGTCCTGGAATTCGTTGATTTGTTCCAGTATGATTCGTAGCGTTGTGATGTGGTCCACACATGATCGTCGAGATCGGAATCCAGCTTGTTGCCGTCGGAGTGTAGCGTCGATTTTCTCCTGGATCCTGTTCAGAATCACTTTGCAGAGTACTTTGAGGGTTGTACAGATCAACGTTATGCCTCGCCAGTTACCGCACTCTGTCAGGTCTCCTTTCTTCGGGACCTTTACGAGGATACCCTGCATCCAGTCGGCAGGGAATGTTGCAGTATCCCAGATGTCAGCGAAAAGACGGTGCAACATTTGTGCTGATAGGGCAGGGTCGGCTTTCAGCAGGGATGCAATCGATCCCAGGTGCTTTGTTGGATTTCATGTTTTTGATTGCCGCTTCTATTTCAGCCAGCGAAGGCGCTTCCGAGTTGACGCCATTTATGCGACTTACTGTTGGCGCTTCGAGCTGCAGATTCTGTTGGCCATCGCTATTCGTGACTCGGAAGAGTTGTTCGAAGTGCTCAGTCCATCGTTTGAGCTGATCTGTTCGATCGGTCAATAACTGACCTGCTCGGTCTTTTAGCGGCATTCTTGCATTAGTCCTTGCACCACTGAGGCGGCGAGAAATGTCATAAAGTAATCGGATATCTCCATTGGCGGCGGCTCTTTCTCCCTCTTCGGCTAGGGAGTTTGTCCAGGCTCTCTTGTCTCGTCTACAAGCTCGTTTAACTGCCTTTTCCAGCTCCGCATATCGTAAGCGGGCGGTTGCTTTGACTGACCCGGTACATGCCTGCTCAATTCCGACTTTCGTCTTTCTCCGATCATCGACCATCCTCCAAGTTTCATCCGACATCCATTCACTCCTTCTTCCACAAACTTTACCGAGAGTACCATGGCTCGTCGTGATAAAGGCATTCTTGATTCCACACCACTGTTCTTCGACTGTTCCGTCTGTCGGCAGCTCCGAGGCTCGGGCTTCTAGCTGTTCAACGTATGCCCTTTTCACCTCTGGATTTTCCAACGGGCGGACGTCGTATCGACACCCGACTTTCTCCTCGCGCCGTTGGACACGCGCAACTCTCAGTCGTATCTCGCCAAGGACGAGGTGATGGTCAGATGCAATGTCTGCACGCGGCAAAAAGATTCATTGAACCAAAATGTTGAAGTTAAGTAAGCACGAGTTAAGTATTTACACAGGTCTCTTGACCGGACATTGTCCAACAAAACAGCATTGCAAAAGGAGAAAAATATTTCAAAACGATGATTGTCGGTTCTGCAGGTTCGAAAAAGAAACTGCAGAGCATCTTCTATGCAACTGCCGCGCCCTCCTCCCCGGTTGGGGAACTCGAAAACAGCATAAGCCGACACTTAAAGAAAATGAAAAAAAAACAGTAAACCTTTCTTGCCCACATTGGCTATTTGACACGTTGTTCGTTTTTACTTAACCCTCATCCGCATTAGAGTGTCATTTTGACACTATTGCAAGTTTGAAAGCTTGTAACTTTTTTCAGAAGCTTCAGAATACAAAAATTTCTTCGGGGACCCTAAATGATTTCAAAAATTCTTTAATATTGCATCTTTACTTTGTTATGGACGAACCCTGGAAGCCTGGACCAAAAAACTTCCTTTTCCGACTTAGAGTGTCAATTTGACACTCAAAAAGTAAAATCTATCTAAGCCGTTTGAATGATTATGAATTTCATATAAATCTTATATCAATAGAAACCTTGTAATGTCCCCTCAATATGTTTAGAACATTATATATAGCTAAAGCAGCACTGAAAATCCGGGTACAACCTGACGGTGGACCACAAAAACAGATGAAATTTCAATTTGTAAAAAAATCGCGCAAAGTAGTGAACTTTGAAAAATTCCAGAAAATTCAATTTTTGTTGCATCGAAAATCTAAAGACAGCAAAATGTTAGAATTTCAATAAATTTTGTAGTCATATTTTTTAAGAATTCTACCATCGCTTAAACAGTATTTAATAGCAATCGAATGAAAAGTAGGTTTTTCAGACCACTTTTTTTAACTTGTTGTGACCATTTCATTAAAAAAAATTTAAAAAAAATATTTCTTGGCTTCATGATGTAGGCATATGCATAAGGCAAATATTTTTTTGGACGTGTAATATATGAACTACAGCAGTTTTCCTGTGTGTAGTGAATGAGAAATATAAGGATTATGTATGAAGAAAACTGAAATGAATTTGATTCAGTGTAGAAGGCGAAATATTAGTTGAAATCAACTGTGAAGTAGAGTAGAAATGTAAGAAAAGTCTTAAGGAGAAAAGGGACAGAGAATACTAACGTGTGAGGAACTTGACGAGATACGAAATGTTTGTCATTCTATTAGCGACTTTTGCCGGAAACAGTCGAGGTTAGAGGTATAGCCGATTCGATTTGAGAAAATCACAACGACGGGATACGACAAATGGCGCAGTAGCTCCAGGATCAACATGGTAAGCTTGTGAATAGACAGTGCAAAATATAAATTTTAATCGGAAAGCGAAAGAATTCATGTCGGGCCACGTGATGAAATAGATTAAGTTCAAAGGTAAGAGCGAGAGTCTCTTAAAGCATAGCGAGAGAACTATGCATCAGAGCGAGAGATCTCTGAGATTTATGGAAAATGTAAGAGCGAGAGACTCTTTTGATGGTTGAACAGATAGAAAGATAGGTGGCCTGATTTGTCTTTTTTCGCTTGTGTTCCGATGTGAGGTGATGTAAAGGTAGTTGTGAAATTTGACTTTCTCGGTTGGAATCCTGAGTAAAGTTAGTTTGAACAACCAATTCAAAAATCTTCGGCTCGTAACCTGAAGATTTTTTTTTTGAGTTAGTTTTGCTGACGGGTGGAGGATTATTGACGAGTTAGTGTATTGGAATGAAATTATGGCTGTGAAAAAAACATGGGTACTAAAGAAATTTGCAAATGAATAATTCGAAAGCGACACTCAAAAAAAGAGGAATGGAGATGATTTTAGTGTTCAGGCTGTTGTGAGCATTACTATTCTCGGTTGGAATCCTGAGAAATGTTAAAACTTAACACAAAAAAAAAACACAGTTCCGGTATTTTACCTGAGGATGTACTGTTTTTAGTTAGCTTTGCGTACTTCATGTAACAAGGGTGAAATAAAAGGAAAGTAGAGCAAGAGACCATTAATCCGTAACGCGAGAACTACGAATCATAGCAAGAAATCTCTGAGAGTTAAGAAAAGTGTGTGCGCGACCCTTTTGAAGGTTACGAATGTATTGGTGAATTGATCAAATCTAAGTGGCTTGACTTGTCTTTTTGGCATGTAAGTAAGTGTAAAGGTAGTTACGAAACTTTACTTTCTCGGTTGATATCCTGAGAAAAGTAAAACTTCAATACAGCTAAAGGGAAATATGCCGTTTTACTTTACAGAGATTAAATTAAATTACTCAAATCAGGGTGAAAATAAAAGATATGAAACAGAAGCAAATTCATTAAAAAAAAACATGAGAGACATTGACGAAAACAATGTTGTTAAATTGAAAGCAATAGTTGCCTGATTTCAATTCTGATATATGATTTTACTTTTAAATATTTTCAAAGAACTGGTTCTACTTATTCCTGGAATATTTTTTTTTAATTAATTTGGTATTCCCAATTCAATTATCAATTCAGAGTACAGGAAGGGAATAATGTAGTGAATGAGAAATATAAGGATTATGTATGAAGAAAACTGAAATGAATTTGATTCAGTGTAGAAGGCGAAATATTAGTTGAAATCAACTGTGAAGTAGAGTAGAAATGTAAGAAAAGTCTTAAGGAGAAAAGGGACAGAGAATACTAACGTGTGAGGAACTTGACGAGATACGAAATGTTTGTCATTCTATTAGCGACTTTTGCCGGAAACAGTCGAGGTTAGAGGTATAGCCGATTCGATTTGAGAAAATCACAACGACGGGATACGACACTGTGGTATATATAATGTTCTAAACATATTTTACTGACACTACAAGGTTTCTATTGATATAAGTTTTGTTTAGATCGGTTGAACACACCAAAAGTTATAACGATTTGAGCTTGTAGTGTCAAATTGACACTCCAAGTGCTGATTAGGGTAATGAAATCTGATGCGGATGAGGGTAAGAAACATGTAAACTATACAATGAAAATTAGCAGGGAATTCCATATTTATGTTAAACATATTTAGATTTAATATTTCAATAATATTTGAAACTAATACTTATTTTTTCTTTTCAAAATTGGTTTTATTTTTATCGATTGCTAAAATAATTTATTTTTTCAAGAGTTTGGTAGATTTAGCTAATTTCAATTGAGCTTTTATGCTCAATTTTTTTTAAGTTTTTCCTTAGAATTTGAAACTCTCTTTTAAAAACACATATTCTATGCTTGAATCAATTAAGCCAAATCTGCCGGAATCTTGAGCAAATTCAAAAATTTTAACCATCGATGGAATTTTCGCTATTTTGCTACTAAAGTGATTGAATTCAGCCTGCCGTTTTAATGATTTTAAGACGTATTTTCAAAAGTAACTGTTTAATTCTTTTTTCATTCGTGCATGTGTCACCCCCCTCGAAAAGGTTCTTCTTACGTCCCTGATAATAAAACGTGCGTGAGGTGTTGGTTGGACAAAAAAATAGAAAATAAATAAATTAACTAATAAATTAATAGATATAAGATAAGTCCATTCTTCAAACTTGTCCACAGTCAGCTCATCACGGACCTTTGTTCGTTGAAAGAATGAACCGGATCGAGAGGTTAAAACTGCCTGCGGATATCAGATGGAGAAAATTGATATTATTGCAACGGGTGGAAGTGAAAAGAGAGTTGCTGAGAATGTTGAAATTTTCCGTTACAACAGAAAGTTTATCCCATGCCTGTGCTTTTAAAATGATGGAAAATCGCTCGGTAAACAATGACGACAACAATAAAGCTTACTAACGATGTATACTTTGGAATGCTGTGGAAGAGGCAGTCGAAGGTAAATTTTGGTTTAAATCTGCTTAAAGTGTTTTGATTAACTTTATCCTACATAATGTTTTCCTCTTAAACAGCGACAACAATATTGACAATTGAGTTTCTATCCTTGTTCTATTGATATCGTAATACAATTAACTCTTCATATCATCCAGGTTAGCATTCACTATACACAGAATTTTTTTTGACTATTACGTGTCACTGAAAACTGCAACCTTTAAAATAAATCACCTGTAATTAACAAAACCTATAACTTTAAATTGTTTTCCTTGAAAGTTAACGAAGATTCATTAATTATTACAGCAAATGTCCTGTAAAAAAGTTGTACACTATAAATTAAATGTCACGTAATCATGTTTTCGACCTGTAAAATTATGGTAAATGTCCTGCTCCTTTCTGTTACAGGACATTTGCGTAATTTTACAGGAAATAGTTTTTGCTGTGTATGTCTAAAACCATTCTAAGCTCTAAAAAGAAAAACAATAGCAAGTCCTCAAATAACACGTAGGTAGACAGATAGGTATTTTCTGACAAATAATGAGAAAACCAAGTCCATTTGCATTTGCATTGCATTTAAGATACGTATGTGTTCAGAATCAGAAATCGAACCTAGAAATAAAAATACTATTTAACGATTTGGATTAGAGTTTATTATTATTATAATTCGAATATTTCATACACCCCGAGCAGACTTTGATGCCTGAATCGATAGCAAAAAGTATCCAAAATGAGCTATCAATGCCAAAATGATAGCATAATTTAGTGTCGTATTTTTGCTGATGCCAGAATTAGGTTTTATTAAAGTATCAAAAAGCTGAAATTTGATGGCAATTTAATACCAAAGTGAAGTATCAATCCCAAAATGATAGCACAATTAGGTACTGATTTAATTGCGGTAGCTGAATAAGGTATCATTAAGGTTTCATTTATTTTCGTAGTTAAGAAATGTGAAATCATACCCGAGCAGACTTTGATGCCTGAATTGACCAAAATGATGCCTGAAAGTAACCAAAATGAGCTATCAATGCCAAAATGATGCCAAAATATAGTATCGCATTTTTTAAGATGGCATAATTAGGTTGCATTGAAGCATCAATATATTGAAATTTAATGCCAAATCAATACCTAAATAAGGCATTGAGACCAAAATGAAAGCATTATTTGGTTTTGTTTTTCCGCGATAACAAAACAAGGCATCATTAGGGTTTCATTCATTACGATAGGGCAAAAAAGTGAGATCAAAATGATAGTATGATTTGGTATTCAATTTTCTGTGTTGAAAAATTAGATTTGTTTAGGTGTTCAGTTAAAGTCTTACTGAACACAAACAGCAAATTTATTCGTTACCGTGCATTTTGAGTGTTGATTTTTGAGTGATTGCAAAAATAGGCATTATTAAGGTATCATTATTTTGAAAACGAGTCTTCGTGGATTACGATCGTTCTAAAAAAAATTGTCCCATGTGAAAAAAAAACGTGCAAACGATAAAAACGCGATTGAAATTCGAGCAATATTTTACCGACAGTTTTTTTCGTAATAAACAGAAAAGTTATCATTTAACAATGTTTTATGCCAAAAAAAAAAAACAAACGGATGATTAGAGCCAAAAATGCTTTGTGTGACACTTTTGCGTAGAATCAGAACGCATACAGATGCTAATTCTACGAAAAACGGTGACAACGCTACACTTTTTCTATCATTTCAAAAGCTTAAAAATCTACTTGAACTTCTCTTTGTTTGTAAAAATGTATAATGGAGTATCGATCTTGTAAGTAGTGCCTACCGAAGTGTTCGCGAAAATCTCTTCTTTTGAATCACTAAAGGCTTCTCGCTCCTCCCCCTCCCACTATTTAGGTAGTCTGCACAGTGAAGAACATTATATGCAACAGTAGACTGAGTCGATTTGGGGTCATTTTTGAATTTCTCAAACCCTGGGGTCTTAAAAGCTTCGTTTTGGTCATAAACTCATCCATGATTTTTTGCAGAATTTTTAAGTAACGTTTACATGAGTAAATTTGAACTTTAAGGTTTGTATGGGAAAATTGAATATTTTGTACTGAAAAATCAACATCATTTTTGTTTCTTCTATGGAAACGAGCCAGCTAATGATTTTTGTGCCAATTTATTAATTTCTTCTAGGAAATTTCCCGCTGAACAACTTTGTCGAATATCATAACTTCGTATCTTTTTAGACAAAAAAGTTATTAGCTCTTTAACAGGTGTATGTATTTTGACATTGATAAATTAGAAATTCAATTGACACCACTGCTGGGTGCCTAGTGAAGTATTGCAAGACCACTTTTCATGCCATACTTTGTGGGGCACAAGCAGTGGTGTCAATCGAATTCATGGTTCATCAATCCAAAAAGCCATACACCTGTTAAACAGCTAATAACTTTTTTGTCTAAAAAGATACGAAGTTATGGTATTCGACAAAATTGATCAGCGGAAAATTTCCTGGAAGAAATTTATAAATTGGCACAAAAACCATTAGCAGGCTCGGTTCCACAGAGGAAACAAAAATGATGTTCATTTTTCAGTACAAAATATTCAATTTTCCCATACAAACCTAAAAGTTCAAATTTACTCATGTAAACGTTACTTAAAAATTCTGGAAAAAATCATGGATGAGTTTTGGAGCAAAAAGAAACTTTTAAGACCCCAGGGTTTGAGAAATTCAAAAATGACCCCAAATCGACTCAGTCTAATGCAACAGTTTAAATTCATCCTGAGAGAATTCTTTAATAATATTTGTATTTTTCATAGAATTCTCTCTAGTGTGACATTCAACATTGAGACAACCATCGTGATGAAAATTTCGTGGATGTTCAGAAGAAATTATACTTGTTTGTGTTTTTATTCGAAAGTTAACACTTAAGCCTAGTCCACACTAGGCAACATGAACTGCGATTTTTGTTATGAGACGAACTTTGTTGTCTGTTGTTGTTGTTGGAAACCTGAGACGGTCTCAGTGTCTCCCGAAGAAAATGGGAGACGTTGAGACCGTCTCGAGACGAACCGTCTCCTAGTGTGGACTAGGCTTTAAAGAGACCGTTTCCAACAAAAAACTGAAAATGACCCAAAATACACATGGGACAGTTTTGCTTGGAACGGTAGTACGGTTAACTGAAAATATTTGTACTTCATCGGTTATTTCTTTTTATTGAAACTCATGCAGTTAATGATAAATCGAAAAAAATCTTGTTTTGAATATCGATATTTTAAACCTTAAAAATTTTTGACACATCAAATTCTTTTAAACTTTTTGCATTATTTGTTGTTACGAAAAAAGACAATTTAATTTATCACCGCATCTCTTTTTAACATAATAAAAATACCTCTAGACGTATATCCCATGTCACTGATCCAACGAAACGAAAAGTAAACAAAGTGTTTTGTTTACCATGTAACAGTGCACAACGATTCAGATTCAACTATTCAACCCAGGATGTTTATTTTAACCGGCAATCTTTAAAAAAAAAAAGTTTTTGTGAGTACCACAGTGTATCGTGAGTACGCAGCCAAAATCAGTTTGAAAACATAACATATTAGTTTCGCGGAGATTAGATACCTACATTACAAAGCAATGGAACATATGTAGTTATGAGTAAACTTGGAATAAAATTTTGCGTTAAATTTTCATTAAAGCTTTTAATGTTTGACATTCTTATATTATAATGCATTATATCTATTGTCCTGATGCTTGACATCTTTTCTGAGATACTAGTTTATTAATATCAGGTTGAAGCTTATTTGTCACTTTGTCATTATTGATGATAAATTTTTATCAGATAATCTCGAACGATGAGAAGTTTTTGTAGCTTTCATTATGGAAACAAACTGCTCAGATAGACAGGTACTTGCAAACATAACAAGAATTCTGGCATCAAATTTCCTTAACTCAACGTAGCGTTCAGGCAAATAGCTGTAAAATTTTAGTACAGCCACTTCAATGTATTTCGCTTTTAATAAAGAACCGCACTGCAGCTCTATCAACTCTAGTTGCAAATTATCAGCAGCATTTGCAGGAGCAAACGAAAATGGAGATACATACAACGAAAATTCTTGCTCGTATGAATAAAAGTCACGAAAACGGCTTTTGAATGAAACTAGTAACGATTCTAGGTGAAGTACGTATTTACCAAATGATGCAGCCTCATTTGATTGTTTCAGTTCTTGACACGTAGAGAAGTGCACAAGGTATTCTTTGGAAATTTGGTTGATCCATAACCGTAACTTTGCTTGAAAGTTATTTACATCATCACAAGCAGTTATGATATTTTTTCTCTTTTCCTTGAAGTTTTAAGTTCAAATCTTTCAGTTGGCCAGTGAGATCAACGGAAAATGCCAAATCCTGAACCTAGTCGTCTGCTTGAAAATGTTCAACAGGTTCACCTTTCATTTCCAAAAATAATATTTCCTCTCGTAGCAAAAAAAAATCTTTTTAATATTTTGTGACAGGAAAGCGTACTTCTGTGTAGTAGGGAACACAATCGAATTAATGTCCAATGTCTTCCAAAAATGTCGAAAATTGGCAATGATTCAAGCCAAGGGAACGGATTAAATTTATTTTTTACAATAAATAATGTTGATATACACGCTTACGTACATGTACATCTTCAATTTAAAAAAAATATCACAATCCCCCTTATTCTGCGCCGCGCGTGAGGTGACGATAGTCGAATCACCCTAGTCATCCGATTCCAGTAGTCGCTTTAGGTGAGAAACGTCTTTTAGAATAAACTTCTTGCCTTCTTATCCTAATGTAGTAGTCAGCTGGGCATGAACCTCTGTCACATCGGCTTCGGGAATAAGGTGACAAGACTCACGTGACTCCGACTCGACTCGACTATCGTCACCTCACGCGCGGCGCAGAATAAGGGGGAATATGTTCTGTTTAGAGTGTCCTACCCGGGATTTCCCGGTCGGGAATTCCCGGGAATTAGAAAAATTCGGGAATTCTCGAATCCCGGGAAACGCTTAAAAAATCCCGGGAATTCCCGAAGAGAGTAAAATGTTATAAATTACTACAAATTTACATGATTTAAATTGGAAAAATGAATCATATAGAGCAAGGAACATGATAATTCTACCACTGACCATACTGACTGGACACTCGATTTCGTTTGTGGGATAATTTTTCCAACAGTAAGCAAAATCGATTCCAGAGTGCGCATCAATCGATTTGAGAAATGCTATCCCAGTTAGAAAGTGCCTCCCAACTTTAAAAAAAAGCTCATTTTTCCGTCGGTTTTGCAAACCTAAAAAATTTGACAAAAAAATAGCCTGAAAATGGTTGAATTTGTGTTCTAAGTATCATGTCAGTGAGATCTGTGATCTTGATGGCTTAGTCTTAAATTTTTTTTCTTAAATCTGGTTAACACAAGGAATTTGATAAAAACATGTTTTTTCTATCGAAAACTTAGTATAATAGTGAAAAACGCCAAAGAATCTATAAAACCAATAATAAAACGTGCTACGGATCGGAAATTATCTTACGAGGTTAAAAGGCGCAAACTATACCGTCGGCACTTAAGCGCCATCCACTAAGAGTAGATGTGCCAACGGTCATCAATCAGTTAGCCTGGACTCTTACCCCAGGGGGGGACAATTTAAATTTGCGCGGATCTCGTTTGTTGAAACTAGGCAATCTCAAGGGAAATATCGGAAGAATAACAAACAAATTTTAGAAGTAAAATAAACTTACCGACGGCGCGCCAATCACTTCCGCCCAGCGTCTTAGCGCAGACCTTCAATTGGCCTCCAAGGACCAGGTTCAACAACCAGTAGGCACTTCCGCTACCCGAAAGATCCCGTTAACCGTACTGAATGCACAATAACGTGTCGGAAACTACCAGCTTCAACAATTTTTTAGATTTCCGATTCTATATATGTAGATCCAACGACTACGGACTACGAATTTTTCGACTTCTGAGCGACTTTTCCAATCAGTGTCTCGAATATTAAGAGCCCGGTTTTCAGTTTCCCAGCTAGCAAGAAGGCTTCCCGATCGCATCCCCCTATGAGGTTGGCTTCGGGTTTTTGCCAAGACAATGCTAGTAGATCGCGCGCGAAATTCCAGCATTTCTTCTCAGCGGTTGTATGGACGCTACACCGACAAGCCATTTTACTTCTGGTAGCCCTCTATACGTCGGATCGTGAAGTTCAATCCGCTTCAACAGGGCCGGTTCATTATTCGCTACCTAGAGATTTTAAACTTGAGATTGCCAGTAAAAAGAATTCAAATATAAAAATAAGTTGCAACGCAACAAACGCTACGGAAAGAATCTAAATGTTCTATTTTGTAACACTCATCATTTAGAACTTTCGTTTCGGTACTGTTTACAGTAGCAAAATCATCAGCAAAGAAATGACATATTGTTAAACAAATGAATAGTTATCTGAAAATTTACGATGTTCGTTAAATAACAGTCTAGCTAACTAACTTCTATCGATAATGAGCAATTTTTCGGTTAAAGTACTTTGTTTTTGGGTCTTTGGTTTGCTTATTGAACTTTTGACGCATTAAAAAAGTTTGAAATATTCTGCAATACTAGGTACTACCTTAAATTTAACAATACCATATTGATAAGAATTCTTACGCAGTAGAGGATTAAGATCTTCATGTTGAAATCTTCATTTTAAATTTTTCCCGGGATCCCGGGAATTCCCGGGAAAAGGATCGTCAGTTTTCCCGATTCCCGGGAACGCTAAAATGCCCGGGAAATGAACACTCTAGTTCTGTTATTCCTTCGGTAAAGCAAAAATAATAGAACCAAAATACTTGGAAGATATTTACGTGTTTCGCTATGAATGTTTACACACAATCTTACACGGAAGCGGGAATTGTTGGTTCAGAGCTACAATGTTACGCGTGTTTTTCTGAGAGGAAATTTGAACATCGAAAAACATTTGCATTAAGTTGAAAACGTTACATTCAACTTTAGTTTTTTGGAGTAATATTTTACATAAAAATCGTGATGTTTTCTTTTGTGACAATTTAAGACGGGGCAACGCGGGCCGCATTGACCAAGGCAGCGGGCCGCATGCGGCCCGCAAACCCCCAGTTTGACATGCCTGCACTAGACGGACTCTGAAAGTTTCTAACTTGTTTACAACTTTTTACAAGAAGTGTATACTTCTTTTACTGAGATAGACCGAGATAGAGAATACTTTTCAGTCATTCAAGTCATTGAAATTGATTACAATAGTGTTTTCGAAGGACTTAGAAAACTTGATGCCTCTAAAGGAGCAGAGCCTGGTGGACTTCCTCCATGTTTCCTTAAAAACTTGGCGACCGAATTGACCGAACCTCTTCTGATTCTATTTAATATGTCGTTAAATTAGATAAAAGTACCTACCCAAATTTTGGGAAAAATCTTTTTTAATTCCAATTATCAAGTCCGGAAAAAATCAGATATACGAAATTATCGAGGAATAGCTATTTTGTCTTGCATCCCCAAACTCTTTGAAACAATAATAAATGAAAAAAATTATCAACAAGTAAAAAATATTATAACGAGTAAACAACACGATTTCTTCAAAGGACGCTCTACAGCATGGGTGGCCAAAATTTTCAACAGGCGGGCCAAATTTCAGAAATGAGATTGACTGGCGGGCCACAAAAACAAATTGTTCTGGAGTATTAAAAAAATATTATTAGATACAGATTTTTGAAAACGCTATATAAAAACTTTTGAATCTAAACTCGGTGTGATCTAGCGTCGTGTATAGATTCATCTTAATAAATCATGTTTGCTGCTCGCATATTTTTTTTTTCAAATTCCACTCCGTTTGAAAAATAGTACAAATATTATGCAATACGAAATGAATTATCCCTCTCAACTTATGTATGTTTTCAAGGGATTTTCTCCTTAGAAAAGTTTTATAGACAAATTAGGAAAATCTCCAGAATGGAATTGTTGAAAAAAAGTAACGATCACAAGCTTTTGATACTTAAAAAAAATTATTTCCACGAACTCTAGTTATATCAGAAAAATGTTAATTTTACAAAGTTAGGATCTGTGTTCGGATCAAGGCAGTAAATAAGTTACACTTATTTTGATAGCAAGTTGCTTCAAAGCTAAAATTTTATAATTTTTCAGAATTGTAAACTTAATTAATAATAGATTTCAGAAACTTACATTTAAGTGCCTTTGTAATAACGGAAATGCCAGCGGATATAGATTGAGGTTATATCTTTGATTTTCAGATGAGTCGTTTTGGGTCAATCAGCGTTTCCTAGTAGATTTTAATGTAGGATTAACTATATCTGACTAATAAATTTAACTAAGATTTATTTTTGGTAGAAATCTTACCAAAATCTGTTAGAACAGATGACAATTTTTCACGACTTGCTGCTACAGAAATTAAGGCCAAAATTCCCAACTATAAAGGTAAAAGTTAAGGTTAAAAATAACACTTGAATAAATCCTCTCGATTACCTACACTTTCATACAGAAAATATAACTGAATATAACCGGGATTAAACTAGATTTGCCAATAAATTCGAGATTTGCCAAACTACTACTTTGTGAACACGTTTTTTCCTAATTCACAGATTTTTCATAATGACATTCCGCTTTTGCTACATTCTAAACAACTATGTAAATACGAGAGCCTGGGACTCACATCTCATTTTCATCAAGCTTACCAGGGGCTTCGCCAACAATCTGACATCAACTAAATTCGACTCTTTTTAAATTTTCCAGTATCTTGATTTGACAAGTGTATTGGGAAAGATTTCTTTAACAGGATAAATACTTATTTGATTATTTTATAATCATAACACCTTCTTTAAGTTAAAATTTTGCTAAAAAAAAGTCGTTTTTTTAGAGATTTGTCAGTACCAAACCGGTTCTAGTTTAATTCTACTACCAAACTGTTAAATCTGTCTAGTTTTTTATTATTGATGTGCACGAATACATAGCACGTTGCTCATCAAAATATATTTGGATTTGGTTTAATTATCAAAAATATACCCTCTGGAAAGCTCAGTGAAAAAAAAAACAAATTGGAAAAAATTACAGAGCAATCTTTTGATATGTTACATAATTTGCAAAAGTTAATTAATTTTTATGGATAAACGATGGTTTTTAAATAGACTTCAAGTTACGAATGGTGGAAGATGTTGATATGGTTCGGTGATTTTTTTTTCAAATTTTTAAACGATATTTATAGGGTCTTCCTATCTTTCTGAGGCTATCCAAACTCCTCAATATTTAAACTAGAGTCCGAAGAACGTGCGTACCAATTATATGTAGTTAGCGAAATCCAATCGGAAAACATTGAAAAATGTGAGATGGAATTTACTGATAATGTGTCAAATACCGTACAATTTTGATAATTTAAAAATTTTAATTGTAATGGTTTTTTTTTCAGTTACGGCAACTTTCTTTGTAATTTTATATGAGGCTCATAGAGCCAAAGGGGAATAATAAGGTTGCCAGAATTTTTTCAGCACGTATCCGGGCCGGACAAACCGGGCAATTGTTATATAAATACCTGGCAAAATCCGAGCATTCGATTCTAAATTCACGACCATAAATCCGGGCAATATCCGGGCAAATTTTGTCAAAACTCAGAAATTCTTCAACAAAAATCAAGAAAAAAAATTAAAATAAAAGTTTTTTTCATCAAAACTCATCGATAGATTTTGAACCGTATTTTAGGCTTCCAAAAAACCTTTCATGATACTTGTTATAAAACTAGCTCAAAAATTTCGTTTGAAGCGTTTGTTGTTTTTTTTTTTTTTTGTTTCATTTTCCAAATAAAGTGAATAAATCCGTGATTTTATCAATGGATCCGGGCAACAGAGCCGGGCCGGACTGTTCTTAAATTTAGTATTAAATATCCGGGCAAACCCAGATGAAACCAGGTAATCTGGCAACCTTAGGGTATAAGTGCTACAATTATCGATTTTGAGTAAATAATGCTAAATGATTCTCCATGTTTCTAATAATATTAGGTGTTTTTTTTTCAAATTTTTTAAATTATATTCGGAGACTTTTACGTTTGACAGAAAATTGCAAATTTTCGAAAAATGTATGGAATATGGTCAAACACAACAATTTAAAAACGTGTTCTATCGGAATTAGATTTATATACACTTTTATTCCTTTTATTTATTTTTATCATTTCGAAGAAATTTTCAGGTCTGGTTTTCAATTTAACTAGTGTTTATTCAGATATATTTATCCAAATGATATATGAAGAATAAGGAAAAACGTTCAGTTCTTAGAACATGGCTTTTCCAAAATGAGCTTCGCGGGCCACATGTGGCCCGCGGGCCATGGTTTGGCCACCCATGCTCTACAGCATCAAATCTTCTCGAATTCGTTACATATGTTATCAATTCTATGAGCAAAGGCTTTCATGTTGAGGCTATTTATACCGATTTTAGCAAAGCCTTTGATCGCATTGACATTTATTTATTTTATTTTTTAATTACATAGTATTCCGTCTCACGAAATAACTTGACGAACATAATTCCTAAAATTCACTCGGTCCATGGCAACCGTTCTCCAATTTCTCGGGCACCCCACGTTCGCCAGATCACGCTCCACTTGGTCTAACCACCTCGCTCGTTGCGCCTTCGCTCGTCTTGTTCCTACCGGATTCATAGCGAACACCTGTTTTACAGGACAGTCGTCACATTGCATTGACATACCCCATTTAATCTTCAAATTTAAAAAAAAATGGCTTTCATCCAAATCTCATCTCTTGGTTACAATCATACTTAACCGATCGAACACAAATCGTTCGTTTCCAAAACGATTTATCCAAATCTGTAGTTGTTACCTCTGGTGTGCCTCAGAGATCTCATTTAAAACCTCTTTTTTTTATACTGTTCGTTAATGACATTTCGTTTATTCTAAAACGGTTTGAATACCTAATACAGACCCCGTTCGATTTTGGCAGCACGCCCGTACATTTTGTGTTGCCAAAATCGAATGTTGCCAAAATCGAACGGTTTTTTTCTTAACTTTTTTTTAAAATTATATTTCAAAAGTAACTATTATTATTATTAAAAACGTTATTTTTAGTAAATTTTTGATCATTTGTAGTCATTTTTAATTTTTTTTGATCATGTTTTTGATGCATTTTGCAATTTTCTTAATATGTTTATAATGTTTGTTTTAATTTGTCATATTTGCTGTTTTTGTCACTCTTCATCATTTTTTAGTTGTTTTTTGTCATTTTCAGTGTTTTGTTTGAATTTGTTTTTTAACTTTTTTAATTTTTCATCTTTTTGTCATTTTTGAGTACTTTATAATTTTTTTTAAAAACTTTTTTTTTATTGTTGCATTTTATCACCATTTCAGAACATTAAAACGTATTTATGGTATTTTTCTAAATTAAATTGATCCTATTATAACGAAAACTAAAAGGTAATGTTGTTTATAAAAACCGTTCGATTTTGGCACATGTGCCAAAATCGGATGTTGCCAAAATCGAATGTTGCCAAAATCGAATGTTGCCAAAATCGAATGTTGCCAAAAACGAACGGGGTCTGTATACGCCGATGATTTTGAACTATTTCTAAAAATAAAAACAGCCGAAGATGTTGAAACATTTCAAAACGAATTCAATGTTTTTTTGAATGGTGCAACGAAAGTTTACTTCAGTTGAATGTTAAAAAATGCAACTCTATATCATTTAGCAGAAAACAAAGTTACCCTATCATTGAAACAAAATTAGGCAGTCAACCAGTTTTAAAAAGCAAAATTGTAAGAGATTTCGGCGTCATACTGGATTCGAAACTCACGTTTGTAGAACATCTGAACAATACCATCAATAAAGCAAATTGCATGCTAGGATTTATAAAACGTTTCAGCAAACACTTTCAAGACCCATACACCATAAAGTCACTTTATATATCCTATGTTCGTTCGATATTGGAGTATTGCAGCATCATATGGAATCCTTATTCAAATATTCACGAGCAACGTCTCGAATCTTTTCAAAAACAATTATTGTATGCGCTACGTAAAATCAATTGGACCACTTTTCCTCTCCCATCGTATGAATCTCGTTGTAAGCTTATTGATATGGAACCTCTCAGTAAACGCAGAGAATTTTCCTAAATTGCATTTGTAAATGATGTTGTTACCCAAAGAATAGACAGTCCTGAATTACTTTCAAAACTAAATTTTTACGCACCCTCCCGTCCATTGAGAAATGAACATTTATTCTACATTACACTTTATGACAAAGACTATGCAAAACATCAGCCTATTAATCAAATAATGTGCAAATGCAATTCACAAAGTGAAGTTATAGACGTAACAATGAATGAAACAATTTAAAAAGGCATTGAAAAATAACTTCATACAACAACAAAACAATAGCTTACATTAGTTTTAAATAGTTTTTAGTATTGTAGTCTACAAAGTTTGACTTAATAAATAAATAAATAAATAACTAAATAAATAAATAAATGAGGCCCCTTTTTCTTCAGCATGCATGTTCGAACCTTTTTCTCCCCAGCATCGAATTACCGAAAAAATTACCTTAGCAGAAATTTATCATTTTAAAACAATCACAAGATTTTAAAACTATGAATTTTGTCCAAATCGGATGAGCTTTAGGAGAGATGTAAAGAGTAGAGTCAAACTGACAATCCCGGTACTGATAAAGGTGTAGATGCTCAATTCTGATCTTTGACATTCCTTGGCTCTGAATCAGAATATTAAGAATAATTTTGTTTCAAGGTTTTTTCGATCCAAATCTTATTTCTAGTTCTAGTTCATCATGAATTGATTCATTGCTCTTCTTATAAAAACCTTTATTTCGTTCGTTATTAAAAATCATTATTTTGTTTTTAAATGATTTCCTTGACACTTGAAAAAATGCATAGACTTCTGACGGTTTTTTTTCGGTCCAGAAAATTTCAGAGAAAAGCCATTCTTACCATCTTATTTTGAGATCTAGTAAAAAATGAGAGACACTCCCGTAGAGACTGTTTCATTGAAAATACAATAAAAAATAAAAATAAAAATTTTAAAAAAATTTTCTAAATGAATTTTGTTTTATGTTTATTTTCAAGAGGTATTACATTTTAAAATCATTTTTTATTTAAAAAAAGCATTGGAATAATTCCTGATTTAAATAAAAATGTAAGATCTGAGAATATTTTAAGTAATTTTCAAGCAATTAGTTCAGGGAAGAAGCATCGAAAAGCAGCTTTTGAACAAAAACTGCCATATTAAAGCTAAATATTATGAGCCATGCGAGCTGGGTTAACTTTATTGCTCTCATGAGGGCATTAAACACGCAACATCAAGGTTTTTTTTGCGGCTACAAAAGGAGCCTTTTATAACTATGAACGATAGCTTTCAAATCGAAATTTGTTCTTCTCCCAATGGAACTGTGATTCCTCTACATTTGTCAGTACATTTGTCTTTATAGGTATCCCATATTTTTTCATTCCACACCAGTGCTTCTGATATCAGCTACCATTTGATTTGGTTTTTCCGGTGCCTGCTAAAGTTTGCTTTGCAGTATTTAACTCGAATTGTTTAACATCCGCTGCGTAGAACTTCATTATCCACTCACTAAAAGCAATTTAAACTTTTTTGAGGCCACTTTTGCACTCCCAACTCCTGCGTTATTAGTAATGTTCCACTTTTCTCATAAAGAAGTCCCGTGGGAGCAAACATTCGAGCACAATCAGAATAATCCTATTAGCACTCCGTGTCCCCTGGCCAGTACAGTGAATAACTTCCACATCCGGGTTCCACGAATAATCTCGAATAGATTCAACTCGCATCGTCATTCAAAAGAGCATACGCATTTCCCACTTTTCTGCCATTGGATTTTCGCTCCATTGATTGCAGTATCACCTTATCTAAGGAGAAAATTTGCTGGAAAAACAGTAAATGAAAATAGAAGCCCACTATCTACACACTCACACATAATTCAGCACTGGTAATCCTCCACTGGTTGAACCTGGTCGCGAAGAAGCTGTTGCACCGAGTTAGAAAATCACCCAAACGGCAATACAGATGCAACAGGACACGCTACACTCGCTTGTACATGGACACTTTATAGACAAGAAAACTTAACATCCATTTACAATATATGAAACATACAACATCCGGTACTGAATAGATAAAATATTGTTACTCCTTGTTCAAGTCAGTGGCCCAGCGCGATTCCACAGAACTTCCCGTAGAACGAGTCAATCTCGGAGCAATCTTATCAATGTACTGACATGCAGTTTCCAGAGCCACCAGGAAGAATCCGACAAGTACACTTTTCTAGCACTTCCTGCAAGAGCACGAGCGAGAGAGTTATCACTGCGAGCCCGATGATAACACAAGGGACCCGAAGACGATGATTAACAGTTTGTTCTGTGGTTCTCGCTCGATATTCCGATGAGTGCTACCGCGTACCATCATTGCTGAGAGTGGTTGGACGGTGGCGTAACGGTTAATTTAAAGATCTCACACGATATGTCCTGAGCAGGAAGAATTTCCATAAGGTAATTAAAAAATACCGGAGCAAAAATTTCTACCCTTCATCATGCATTGGTTGTTGATAAATTTGAATCTAGATCAAATCATCCAAGCTTTAAAGTAAGTACTCATGTTCCTTGTAATTTCTTTACCGTCTAATCTTCTCTCTGGAGTCACTAGGGACTAGACGGTGGTGTTTTGGTATCGCACATGTTTTTTTTCGCTTCGTCGCGGTCAAAATTAAACTTTTTAAGTTTTGTAGCTTCCTATTGTAAAAATGTGTTATTTTTTTCTTGAATAAGGTGTTAATGCATTGGGACCAATAATTGCATATTTAATTGTTTGTGCCCGACCTGATTCTCGTTCCATTATTCATTTAATGGTTACAATAAAAAACGTGATCGGCCAGTTTGGACGAAAACGTTGTTAATATTGTAAATAAAAGGACCGCTGCAAGCTTTGTATGGAAATTTCAAATTCTTAAATTTTTACACCTTCCATAACTTTTTTTGGTTGGTTTTGATGCCAGAAATAGCAATAAAATTTTTGGAAGCGATTCATTCAGTCCTGAATAAGCGCAACAAGTTTTAGTTTTGTAGGGAAATTTGTATGGGAAAACAAAATTTTTCATTCAAAAATCGCCAGAGATGTTCTGAAAGTTTCAAAAAATATAACTTTGGATGAAAAATGTTCCTTGATTCTTGCAGTACATTTCATGTGAACAAAGCACCAACCTTAATTGTACCCCAGAAAAGATATTTAATGTTATATAAATATTTTGTTTTCAAAATTCATTTATTAAATTATATCGGTTTTGACTGCTTGTTTGAAAGCTGTGTAATAGTAGGATGGAAATAAAATATCTCAAAAAACTGCTTTGCATTGCCAGAGAATTTATTGATTTATAAAGCCTTTGCAAAAACATTTCATGCAATTATTAACAGCTCTAACAACCAAAGTCTGCCATTTTTGAATACTTTTCAATGGATTCAGATTTTTTATTTTAAAATGGTTATAACTTTTTTCATGAAATTCTTAGCTGCTTGTCATGTGAGCAAAAAATGAAGCTTAAGAATAGTCAAAACCAAAAATTAAAGACCGACTTTATTTCAAGCTTATTTGAATTTTCTGGATGATTTAATGTGCAAAAATTTCTTCTTCCATACAAATTTTCATACAAAACTAGCTGACCCGGTGTGCTTTGCTACACCTTTCAGAATCAAATGATATTTTCAAAAATCATTCAAATTTATTGTTTTTGGTATTATTTTAAATCAAATTATGACGAAATTAATAAGCAACCACTATAAAATGAGAGCTTCAGCTGGAGTTTCAAATTGCAACACAAACCATAACTTATATTCTGAATCTTGATTTATAAATTTGTTTTAAAGATCTGATAATTTTCGTTTGTTTCCTTAAGTTTCGCCCTAAAAAAGAAGGGTCCCAAATTAATCGTTCATAAATAACCTAACTTATAAAGTATAGTTGTTTTTGCTTGATATGTTCTGGATTTATGCTAAAAAACTGATTAGAGAGCCCCCCTGTCCTTCCCTTCACCCCCTGCTGAATGGAGGTTGTAATCTTTAATAAATATTTTTTTCGTTCCCAAAAATCCTCTTGTATCAAATATAGTTCCATTGGTTGATAAATATTTAAGCTTTACAACAAAAATTGTATGGAGCCCCTTTCTTTCTTTCCCTCTCTACACTGTAAAGCATAAGAGTCTATAACAATCGTAGAAACATATCTCGTAACCAAGTACCTTTCCATGCCATTTTTGTTTCCATTTGTTGGCTTCGTAAGCATAAATTGAGAACATATGCTAACAAAATTGTATTGGGCTCACCTCCCTCCTCCCATGTACCTTCTCACTGAAAGGAGGATGATGTGTCAAATAATCATAGAGTCATACCAAAATGATTTTCCATGTTAAGTATTGTCCATTCCTCGGATTTTGTAAAATAAAAGTTAAATGTAAGCTTCCCTCTTCCCTTCCTATATTCCATGCCATGCCAAATTTGGTTTTATTTACGTAGTAAATTTTTGAGTTTTGTATAAACTTGAAAGGGAGTACCATCCGCCTTTCCGTTCTCTTGTTTCAATAGAGGGGTGATAACTTAATATTCATAAAAGTATTTTTCGTACTCAAACACTTTTTGATGCCAAATTTGGTTTCATTTGCTCGATTAATTCTCGAGTTATAGAAAAAAATGGAACCCCCCCCCCCCCCCCTTCTTCTTCCTTTATATCTTACCGCTTAAAAGGTACGGCTTCAATTTATAATAGAAACATTTCTCGTATCCAAATACACTCACATGTCAAATATTGTTCAATTTGCTTGATCAGCTCTCCAGTTATACTGAAAATTGTAAGGAAGATCTCGCCTCCCCCTTTTCATCCACCTCTTCGAAAGAGTGAGGGATACCAAATATTCATAGAAGCATTTCTCGTACCCAAATATCGTTCCATGCCAAATTTGGTTTCATTTGCTGTTTTAGTTCTTGAGTTATGCAGTAAAAATTGTATGAAACTCCCCTCCCTCTTTCCTTCCTCCCCGCTGTAAGAAGCAATCATTAAAACATGTCACGTTCCCAAATACCCGCCCATGCCAAGTTTGGTTCCATTTGCTTATTTACTTTCTTAGTTATGTTGAAAATTATAAAAGAGACCCCTCCCCCTTTAAATCTCCCTACTGGAAAGAGGGAGGGGTCTCAAATTATCAAAGAAATATTTTTCGTATCCAAATACCCTCCCATGCCAAATTTGGTTCAAATTGCTTTATTATTTTTTGAACTGTATAAAAAAATATGAAAGAGGCCCCTCCCCCTTTCAACTGGAAAGAGGGAGGGGTCTCAAATAATCATTGAAATATTTTTCGTATTCAAATACCTTCACATGCCAAATTTGGATCCAATATCTTGATTAGTTCTCGAGTTATATGAAAAATTGTAAGGTAGCCCCCCACCCCCCTTCCTATCACGCCACTGAAAGGAGGGAGGGGTACCAAATATTCATAGAAATATTCCTCGTTCCCAAATACCACCCCATGCCAAATATGATTCCATTTGCTTGATGGGTTCTCGAGTTATGCAAAAAATTGTCTTTTGTTTGGGAGGCCCCTCCCCCCCTTCATGAGAGAGGGAGGGGTCTCAAACCACAATAGGAACATTCCCCTGCCTCCAATACCCCCACCTGCCAAGTTTCACGCAAATCGGTTCAGTAGTTTCCGAGTCTATAGGGAACAGACAGACAGACAGACAGACAGACAGACAGACAGACAGAAATTCATTTTTATATATATAGATAGATTAAAACGCGTTGCGCTAACTCAGGAATCAACCAAATCATCTCAAATTTTACACTGATGCTTGGTGACCCAAAAGGCATCGAAAAAACATATGGGAGCAAAAAGTCATTTTTTGCAGCGGTCTTATCTACATGTGTGGTGTCTTGTCCTAATTTTAATAGCAATTGGCTGGTGTCACTTAGGGTTTTAGTTTTTGTTTATTTATTTATTTGTTAAATTTTTCGTTATTTATTTATTAATTTATTTATTTTTGCGTTAATCATTTATTATTCATTTAGTTTGTTATTTGTTAGGTTTAGTTTTGTTAGTTTAATATATTTGGTTATGGAATGCACGCCATAAAATGTTTTGTTCGAAAAGACGCCAGCCCTTTATATGTCAGTTCCTGTATTACTTCTGTTATGTTGCTGTAGTCGACAGTCTTCGAAGGGGACAGAACATGCTTCACGGAAACTGGGAACATGGCGATGAAAGGACAAGAAAACCTATAAATAGGAAGAGCTCGAGAGGCTCGAGGCTGTTTTAAGTATTTTCGGTCTGAGCAACTCAGCAACAGCGCGTCACACACCTGTTATTATCAGTTCCGGTAGTGGTCTGAAGAATTTTCAACGGTCAGCTGGAAGCTTCACGACTCCATTTCCCGGCTGGTCGGTCGAGGTGGCAAAGTGTAGAGAACCCCAGAACAAGTATCTTCCCCCAGTTCCGTGAATCACCATCAGACTTTACGCAAACACACCGGTGTCCCGCGAGTGCTTTAGGTCGTGCCTGTGACTAGTGCCCCGCCCCTATTACAACCCCCTTAGGGGCACTCCGCGCTGTGGTGAGGTCTGGTGGGAATTCCCTCTGGGTGTTCTAGTGCCGACCAAATCCGTTACTAGCCCCTCGATAGAGTGAGACACTCGTGTGGTTACCGTGCACACAAAAGCTCCCCGGGCCGAAGTGAAACGGTAGGCCTACGCTCAAAAGGCCGAGTTGTTGCGAGAATTGCCCAAAGAGCAATTTCATATTCCGTCCTGTTCCTGTAATCGCCCGATCCCGTTATGTTGTTCCAGTAGACGTCCCCCAACGAGTCGACCACCGAGAAACGGCCGCAACGTGATCATAGAGATACCAAATAAAAGCGCAAGTGCAAAATTAAAACCCGAAAACTTACCATATTCTCTTTATACAATTAAAAAAAATAATCGAGAAACAAAACTCACAAAGAAAAGTGGATTGAAAAATTTCATGAATAAATTTTGTATGGTCTTTTCTTTCATCCAAATTGTCGAGTTTCCTTAATCAAATATGCATTCCCTGAAAGATTAAGAATATTTTTCCTCTTGTTGTTTGTTTTCGTAAAGTTGTCTGATGTTGACAGCTGAATGTGGTCAAACTGGAATTCTTCCTTTAGGAAAATTCCCACGCCCCCAAAGCCATCGGCACGAGGAGCAAGAAGACGATGGTAACCCTGTATGTTCCATCGTTCTGTTAAAAGTTGATCTGGCTTTACCCATATTTCGGAAAGTAGTGCTGCGTCGTAGTTTTGGGTGTAAAGTTCATGTGTTAGTTCATTTTTATTCCTGTATAGACTTTGGATGTTTGCTTGTAATGTTCTGAAATCGCCGGTAAAGTTATTTGTCTCCCGGGGGTTCCTACCAGATTATTTAGCTCACCCATGATACAAGCCGATATATCTCCTCCTGTTTCTCTGTGCGATTTTGCGATAGCTTCTAATTTTATGTTTATTGATGATATTATTTGTTTCCATTCTTCGAATAATTGTTTTTTAACAGATTCCTCTATTTCTTTTTTAAATCTTTCTAACTCTCCTGCCCTGAACAACCCTATACCTCTTGGCTCCTCTTTTTCTTCTTCCATCTTCCTCTTCTTTGTAAATTCCTTCTGGTTTAGTCCCAAAATACTGGCTACCCCAGGTACTATTTCTACATCTACATGTGATTGGTATGGTGTTCTGTTTTCTTTTCGTGTTCTATTTCTCTTGTCATCATAGCTCCACTCCTTGCGTTTTTGTTGTAAGTGCTGAGGAAAGTTTTGACCATTTGCTGCTACTTTAGAGTATGCTTCTGCTGGAGTTGGATAATCTTCTGTCGTTCTTAAAACATCAAAAAAGTTTTCAGTTGGGATTTCAAAATATTGTTTCGCCTCTTGATATGTTAAACATTTCTTTGCCATTATCGCTTGAATGTCATTCTCTTTTTTCCATCGTGGACATTCTTTGTCAGTAGTCTTATGATTAGCATTAAAACAGTACATACACTTTAAAATATTACATAGATTTTCTTGCGAGTGTTCTGTAGCACAATTCATACATTTTTCTTTTTTTTCTTTGCAGTTTTTGGACAAGTGGTTATAACGCAAACATTTAAAACAAATAATCGGTTTTCTTATGTAAGGTTGTACCCTATGTATCACAGAATAAATGCTGACGTCAGTCGGTAAAGTATTGCTTCGAAACACTACACCCATTTTATAAGTAGGTTCCTTTTTCTTGTCTTTCATTCGATACATTCTAAATACGGAATCTATTTCAACCTTAGCCTTTATAAAATTTTTGACTTCATCTTCTTGTAATTCCAGTGGGATTCCGGAAATTACTCCTGTCACCGTTACAAATTGCTTAGGAATGTACGATTTATATCCTTGCAGATTTAAGTTTTGGCAATTAGCTAGTCTGTTTGCGTCTTTGATGTTTCCTACATATACTGTTCCTTGCAGTCTTCCGGATGTCGTCGATGGATTTATCGAACCCGTTTTGGTGAAGTAAAATACCTAATTGCAGCCTGTTCATCACTTTCCTCCTTTCTATATCCGTGTTTTCCACTATTACCCGATATGGTCGTCAGTCTCCATTCAGGTAATTATAGTTTTTGTATATTTTTTCGGTAGTCTTTCCAGGTCCTTCTTTGGTTGTTGTCGCTAATTACATGTTTTCGTCCTCCATCCTGTCCGATGATTCAGCATTTCCCAATGGTTGCGTCAGGTTATGTATTGATGCTGCTCCATCAGGAGCAGCATCCTTGCCACTCATTTTAGTAACAAGCAACAATAACATCTAGTAGGCTTATGCTGAGTTGTCACTGAGTTGTTGAAGATGTTTCTAAACAGCAAATATTTTTCATAAAGAATCAATTGCATAATGAAAATCCTGTGGACGATTTTTTTTAATAAAATTTGGGTTTTTCGGATAAAACAAAGAACTCAAATTCTACCTTTTATTTGTGATTTTCAATTAAGCGTTACAAATTTATTTTGTTTAACCCTCATCCGCATTATATTTCGTTACCCTAATCAGCACTAGGAGTGTCAATTTGACACTACAAGCTCAAATCGTTAAAACTTTTGGCGTGTTCAACCGATCTAAACAAAACTAATATCAATAAAATATGTTTAGAACATTATATAAGTTATGTCCGGGTGGGGGTTTCGGTGTTTTTAAAAAGGAATAACCTGCTCGTTACAAACCTAAAGTAGAACTAACTTTATTTCACTTGCTTTTTGATTCAACAGAAAACGATCCATTTTTGCACACGCTGATGGTTGAGACTTGAGTGCCTCGCGGTGTCTGGCGTGTCCCAGCTGAATCAGCAATTCGGGTGGGCTTTTTCCGGTGCGCGTCGGGTCCGACCGTAACTGCTCCTCCTTCAGATTCGAACCTCCTGGTTTGATGTGAATTCATTGGAAGATGGTGGGTTGTAAAAACGTTCCAGCTGATTCGGCTTCTTTGGAATTCTCGGTTGAAAAACTTTGATGGTAGCTAAGTATTTTGACCTCTTGAAAAATATGAAAAGAGTAAGCGTAATAATTACGGTGGATGAAATGGAGAATCCTCCAATTAGGGTCCATTGTGTAGGGATGAGATGAAGAATATACAGAAAATAAATCAAATTTAATTACGAATAAAATAAAATAATAATGTATTCGGCAACACTGTAGATGAATTGAATAAAATAAATTTCTATGAGAACATTTGCTATTTTGGCAGCACTTGACAAACAAACAAAACAAAGTCAGTCATTGATCTATTCTTGCGAGCGACAGACGTGTTTAGGTGAATCTCTGAAGTGAGATTCGTAAAATCACGACAATGGCGTGGTTGGTAGAGTAAGCAAAAATAGCGCAGATATTTAAGGCTGCTGCTGCTGATTGTTTTGATTTGGCCTTCCGGTGGAAATAAGACGGAATTGCCCCTGAAAAGCGCAGATATTAAGGCTGCTGCTGATGATTGATTTGATTTGGCCTTCCGGTGGAAATAAGACGGAATTGCCCCTGAAAAGCGCAGATATTTAAGGCTGCTGCTGCTGATTGTTTTGATTTGGCCTTCTGGTGGAAATAAGACGGAATTGCCCCTGAAAAGCGCAGATATTTAAGGCTGCTGCTGATGATTGATTTGATTTGGCCTTCCGGTGGAAATAAGACGGAATTGCCCCTGAAAAACGCAGATATTTAAGGCTGCTGCTGCTGATTGTTTTGATTTGGCCTTCCGGTGGAAATAAGACGGAATTGCCCCTGAAAAACGCAGATATTTAAGGCTGCTGCTGCTGATTGTTTTGATTTGGCCTTCCGGTGGAAATAAGACGGAATTGCCCCTGAAAAGCGCAGATATTTAAGGCTGCTGCTGCTGATTGTTTTGATTTGGCCTTCCGGTGGAAATAAGACGGAATTGCCCCTGAAAAGCGCAGATATTTAAGGCTGCTGCTGATGATTGATTTGATTTGGCCTTCCGGTGGAAATAAGACGGAATTGCCCCTGAAAAACGCAGATATTTAAGGCTGCTGCTGCTGATTGTTTTGATTTGGCCTTCCGGTGGAAATAAGACGGAATTGCCCCTGAATAGCGCAGATATTTAAGGCTGCTGCTGCTGATTGTTTTGATTTGGCCTTCCGGTGTAAAAAAGACGGAATTGCCCCTGAAAAGCGCAGATATTTAAGGCTGCTTCTGCTGATTTTTTTGATCTGGCCTTCCGGTGGAAATAAGACGGAATTGCCCCTGAAAAGCGCAGATATTTAAGGCTGCTGCTGCTGATTGTTTTGATTTGGCCTTCCGGTGGAAATAAGACGGAATTGCCCCTGAAAAGCGCAGATATTTAAGGCTGCTGCTGCTGATTGTTTTGATCTGGTCTTCCGGTGGAAATAAGACGGAATTGCCCCTGAAAAGCGCAGATATTAAGGCTGCTGCTGATGATTGATTTGATTTGGCCTTCTGGTGGAAATAAGACGGAATTGCCCCTGAAAAACGCAGATATTTAAGGCTGCTGCTGCTGATTGTTTTCATTTGGCCTTCCGGTGGAAATAAGACGGAATTGCCCCTGAAATGCGCAGATATTTAAGGCTGCTGCTGCTGATTGTTTTGATTTGGCCTTCCGGTGGAAATAAGACGGAATTGCCCCTGAAAAGCGCAGATATTTAAGGCTGCTTCTGCTGATTGTTTTGATCTGGCCTTCCGGTGGAAATAAGACGGAATTGCCCCTGAAAAGCGCAGATATTTAAGGCTGCTGCTGCTGATTGTTTTGATTTGGCCTTCTGGTGGAAATAAGACGGAATTGCCCCTGAAAAGCGCAGATATTTAAGGCTGCTGCTGATGATTGATTTGATTTGGCCTTCCGGTGGAAATAAGACGGAATTGCCCCTGAAAAACGCAGATATTTAAGGCTGCTTTCCGATGGAAATAAGACGGAATTGCCGTTAAAAGCGCAGATATTTAAGGCTGCTGCTGCTGATTGTTTGTTTTGAATAAGCCTTCTGGTTGGGCAGGCTGTTTCTTAGAATACTATCGATTTATTCCGGCTGTTGTAAACAGAGACAGAGTAACAAGGAAAGCACAGTTTGAGAAAGCTGTTGCTAAGAATGTTTTTTTGCGGATTGTTCCGGCTCTGGTAAATAAAAGCAGAGCGACAGAGAAAGCACAAATTGGGAAGGTTTTTGTGAAGAATATTTTCGAATGAAATGAAGAATATTCCAAAAAAAAAGATTTGAAAAGCTTTTGCAGAGAATGGAATGTAGAATTGAGATGAGGAATATTTGGGATATAAAATTTTTTATTTAAAAAAAAAACAAAAGTCGGCAAATTAAAGATTCTATTGAGAATAGAGTTGAAGGAATGTTGAAATGTGATGAAGGATAAGCAGAAATTAAATAAAATTTGTAGGATGGAGAATAAAGATGTGGAATATGGAATAAAAATTGAGAATATTTGGTAAATAAAATTTTGCACTAAAGAAAAAAAAAACAAATGTTGACGTGTGAAAAGTTTTAATTAAGAATAGAGGTGAGAAGGAATGTAGGGATGAGATGAAGAATATACAGAAAATAAATCAAATTTAATTACGAATAAAATAAAATAATAATGTATTCGGCAACACTGTAGATGAATTGAATAAAATAAATTTCTATGAGAACATTTGCTATTTTGGCAGCACTTGACAAACAAACAAAACAAAGTCAGTCATTGATCTATTCTTGCGAGCGACAGACGTGTTTAGGTGAATCTCTGAAGTGAGATTCGTAAAATCACGACACATTGCTGTTGCGAAGATTGAATCTTGAGATGTTCCAAATGGTTCAGATGAATTTTATGCAATTGTTGAAGTGATTTTGGATCTGTCGGCAATTCTATTGCAGTTTTCGTGATTTTGATATTGGTTGTGGGTGCGAATATTGGTGTATGTTTGGTTTCTAGTAGTTTGCTTGTAAAGCTTCTTTTTGCAGTGATGATTGAGCAGTTCTCGTAATTGATTAGAAATGATCCTATAAGTCTTCTATCTGCGATTCCATGGTTTTCATGGTTTCGTGGATGTTGTTGAAGAGTAGGATGTTGGGACTCATTTCAATTATCGGGTTGTGGTTTATTACGATTTCGTGTGAGCAATTTCCATCATGCCTGTGGAGAGCTTGGTCCGCGTCGTGGATAATCACCCAGCGCAGCGAGCACTACTATCCAAACACTTTCACTCATGGTTGCCACATGTACAGATTTATCTAGACCGGTACAGATTATTTAGCTCATTTTTGGTACAGAATCTGTACGTACAGATGACAGATTTTCAAAATTTGGTACAAATTTGTACAGATTTTTGACTTTTAAAAACTGAAAAAAAGTTTTCACATTTTGTTTTTATTGAGTTTATTGAAAACTTTATATAAAATAAGTCAAAAGTTATCCTTTATTACTCTGACGGTAGGAGTTCTTTACATGGGAATTACACGATGGAACAATTAGATATCCAAATTTGCTACTAATAATTAAATATCTGATTATAATCCCCCACTCGTCAGCAGTGGTTGAGCGCATTTTCTAGCAAGTAAATGCCAATAAAACCAAAGTTCGTAATCGTCTGAGTGTTGACACATTGGACGCAATCCTTAGAACGAAAAGTTATTTAAGATAAAACGGCGGATCAAAAAATGTCTTATTAAATGTGACGCTCAAAAATCGTTTTAACAAAATTTTGTATAAATATCATGAACATTAGCAAGTGATTGTTATGAAATATATTTTTTAAAGGCAGGTTTTTAAAGAGAGAAAATAAAAATGGTTAAATGAGTTTCACAAAAAGTGTTTAACTAAAAATCTGTACTTTGTGCAATGAAGTATTTATCTTTTTTAGGATCAAAAATAAGGAAGCAAAATCTTCACATATCAACAAATTGAATGCAGAACTTTGTTTTCTTCGGTACAGATTTTGGTACAGATTTTTGAGTTTTCGGTACAGATGAAAAAGATTTTTTCGATGAGCGGTACAGATTTAGATGTGGCAACGTTGCTTTCACTGTTGCCTACCGAATGAGGCCCGAATGTGATCGCGCCAAATTGTCGGAAGCTTTGTCGACCTTTGTCGACTCGCGATTGTTGATAGTGTTGCCTGCAGTTCAGTTGTGTCGTCTGCGGCTGCGTCTATGAATGAATGTTTGTATCTAAGCTTATCATCGGCTACACATCTCCCCCTTACACCAAAAAAGGAAAAAAGGAAATCAAAGAATCTAATAAACGCCACCCTCATAAATTGCCTTTCCTCCTCGGCATTTCTCCTAAAGGTGTTTCTGTGAATAATCAGACAACTCCTGTCTTTCTCACTTCTGGAAAGCAAAGCAATATAGGTTGGTGATTATTATCTGGCGATTCATTTATGTTTGTTATTTAATGAAAATAAGGTTGAAAAAAAAATCTGAACAACTTCTCCATTTTAAAACAATTATTCAATGTATGTTGAGTTAAGTCTAAGAAGAAATTGTTGTATTATTTTATGTCAAGTTCAACGAGGTCAACAGACTACATCGCAACATTTAACTGCAACTTCTATCACAATCAAACTTCAGTTAGACCTCTTTCATAACCGGAAGACTGTGCTTGGATCACAATGCATCTCAATCGTTTTGCCATTGAACATTTTACTACCAAACAAAACCTTGACTAGATGTTACCTTATTAAATTTCAAATAGACATTTTCATTGGGAACTTTTAGAAGAGTGAAGTTTCTAAATCTCTATTTTTTAATAAGATTTAAAAGAGACAAAAACTTCTTTCCTACAATCCAATGAATTTAGCTACCAGATCTGCCGTCTCAGTCATTGTGTACTTCCGACAAAGTCATTTGTTTGAACGATTTTATCTTCAAGATTCGTTACCTCTTGACTCGGAGGTATCTCAAATCTTCCTTGGGTATTGGACAACACGCTAGAAATTCAGGGAACACTGTATCTTTACTTAGTGAATTCTTTTAGTGAAGCCTCTAGAAAACTATTCATATAAGTCAACCCGATGCAACAGGAGAGGTATATAAAGTCCATCTTTTCTTGATCTGTGCACTTCTGAAGAGTCCTTCTAAACCAAATGACAAGACAGGTTATTGAAACCGATTTTTGACTTTTGTTTGAGCTGGTGATTCTGAACTAACGTTCCTCCTACTTTAATTACGTTTTTCCGAAACCACATCCTGTTTTAGACAAATTCGTGGCTTATCAATACATGGTATCAAGGTAACCATCAGAGACTTTTTCATGTTGGCTATCTCGGGCCAACGTATATAGAACGTTCTCTATTATTATGGCCTTCCCGATCCAACGTAAATTTATACAGTGAACCTTCAGAACACTCTTCATGTTGGTCCTCCCGATCCAACGTAAGCTTATAAAGTGAACCTTCAGAACACTCTTCGTGTTGGTAATCCCGATCCAACGCAAGCTTATAAAGTGAACCTTCAGAACACTCTTCATGTTAGTCCTCCCGATCCAACGTAAGCTTATAAAGTGAACCTTCAGAACACTCTTCATGTTGGTCCTCCCGATCCAACGCAAGCTTATAAAGTGAACCTTCAGAACACTCTTCATGTTGGTCCTCCCGATCCAACGTAAGCTTATAAAGTGAACCTTCAGAACACTCTTCATGTTGGTCCTCCCGATCCAACGTAAGCTTATAAAGTGAACCTTCAGAACACTCTTCATGTTGGTCCTCCCGATCCAACGTAAGCTTATAAAGTGACCCTTCAGGGCACTCTTCATGTTGGTCCTCCCGATCCAACGTAAACTTATAATGTGAACCTTCAGAGCACTCTTCATGTTGGTCTTTCCAGCTCTATTAAATAGATCAATAAAAACTCTCAAACTTAATGACCGTTCAAAGTGATAGTTGACTATCCCAGTTCAACTATTAAATTCTTGCTGGTGTCGCAGCTCAACTAAACATTCAACAATTTTCAATGACAATCACAGTTCATTAATAAAGCTGGCCGTCCTACAACAACAATGGGAATTATTGAATAAATAGCAGCCACCACAGCCTTTATGGAAGAGTTACGGAACAAACTGTTATCAGGCATATAATTTAAGAGAAAGCTCTGTGAAGTACTTTTTTAACAAATTATTTAATAAAATTTTGTTATGAGAAGATACATTACAGGAGGTATTACAAAATTTAATTATCGCATAATCACTATTTACATCTTCTTGCAGTACAATGAACAATCAATCCGTTTTATTTGAGGAAACTTTCAAATATGTTTCTTTGATTCCTGGAAAACAGAATAATATTCCAATTTTTCAAACTAATATTTTTATTTGAATGCTTTCCTTAACAATTATTTAATGTCAAGAACCTTTTCTTATCTAAGTGATTCCATCATTATAAGACTTTTTCGAGAAATGACTTCTCATTTTAATCTTAAAAAAAAATCTTAAAACATCTTCGAAACAACAATTTTGAAAAAAATTTTTTTTGCACAATAAAACTATTTTTATCATCACTTAGCTCAATTCCTGTTGCTTGATACACCTACCTCATAATGTCATGTTTATTTTGTTTATAGAAAATAAAGTTTCCGTTGCCCAACCATCAAAATAAACACTTCCAACTGGATCTCGCAAATATTTTTCGAAACTTGTCTTAAATTGTCATTTCATCATTACTTATTGCGTTCCATAATATAAAAAATACAGTTACCATTCACTTTTTTACATGCAGGCACAGGTACAATAGTCTTTTATTCGGCATAATTCTTACTTCACAATTCATATGTTCAACACAAACGATCATTCTTGCATTTAACAGATATCAATATCCTAAATCAAATGTTCTATCATCATTGACAAACAGGTATTTTATGAAGGCTTTCCGCGATTAAATGCCCAATTTTCTGTGGTATTACAGCTTACGCCACTTCGGGAACAATTTTATTTAAATACTTCCTGTCGTAATTTTTTTAAGCTCTATTCTAATGAAGAGAAAGTTCTTTCCTAATTTTATTGATTCATTTTTCGAAAAGCTACAAGCAAACATGGAGTTGTAAGCCAATCTCCTATAAAAGTGATGATGCAGAAATATTGCTTTCAGCTTACGTACCGCTGGAAAAACTGAGCCCCCCGGGGTTGAGGCCCAATGCAAACCAATCAATGATGGAAACTCTAGCTGAACCGTCAACACATACACATCCGAGCTTTTCCACTCCAGCTATTTCGAAAAAAAATCACTTTTATCCACTATGCAAAGCAACAGAAGAAAAATGCGCTGGGTGATTTCCTTGACATTGAAAAGAAAAGAAGAAACACCGCTTGGTGCTTCTGTCACGGTGCGCCATTGTGGAGAGCTTGGTCCGCGTCGTGGATAATCACCCAGCGCAGCGAGCACTACTATCCAAACACTTTCACTGTTGCCTACCGAATGAGGCCCGAATGTGATCGCGCCAAATTGTCGGAAGCTTTGTCGACCTTTGTCGACTCGCGATTGCTGATAGTGTTGCCTGCAGTTCAGTTGTGTCGTCTGCGGCTGCGTCTATGAATGAATGTTTGTATCTAAGCTTATCATCGGCTACACAATGCCCATGGATTATTTTAGAGATGCATTGATCATCAGAAGCATCTGTTAGATCTACTGAGTGACAGATTGTTCACATTCTTGCATTCATGTGTTTTTAAGAACAGTTTCCTTTCTCCGTATAAGTACTCTTTACTTTCAAGTTTGATCCGATGTGATTCCGAGACAATAGGTTCTATTTTGAGGAGATCGAAAGTTGAATTTCCAACCATTGGGACGTTTACGATGTATAAGATTGCTTCTCCGTTGGTGCCTATGGTTGCTGTTGCAAAAGTGAGTGCTTCCTGAAGAGATTCTGATAATATGTGCTGGCTTCTGAGAATACTGTTGATCATTTTAATTTCTGATAATCTTAATTGTTTATGATAGACAACTTTTAGTTGAGAGAGAAGTATAGAATTTTGAATGGTGTTTATCTCGTCATTTACAATATTAATGTTCAAAATAATGTTTATCAAATTTAAATTATTTTCCATGATTTTAGAGTTTTCATGATCTGTATTTGCTAACAACCTAACTGATTTCGTAATGTTATTAAGGTTTTCATTGAGATTGTCGTTAATTTTAATCTGTATGTTATTATTGTCTACTACATCATTTATGCCTTTGCTGATCATTCGTAAGTCATCGGTATCAGGTGAGCCGGACATCCATTTCCAGGTTCTGCCTAGTGCGTCCCATCTCTTAGTCCTTGTTCTAGGTTTCAGTTGATCAATGTTTGATTTCAATTCGTCAAGTTTAAGAGTAAGTGTTTAGGTTAGCGAACGGTAGACAATGTGCAACTCGAGACCTCATACACCCAACCTTCGGGTAGTGGTCATATCACCTCTTGTCTGCAACTCCGATTCTCTACTTCCCCGTGGTGCTAGCTGGGGTGCGAGCAACCTTAGCGGAGATCGGGTACCCAATCCCGGTGGATGCTTTGGTCGCATGCAGACTGAGTCAGGGGGCTTCGTACGCGTCTGTTCTCCATGTCAGGGGCGGCGTGCGGAGTGCAACAACGTCCTGGTGGTGTTCGGGACCCAAAACGGTTGTACTCCATTTACCCGAAAACCATTGCCCAGAATGAAAAATCCCCAGAATTCCAATCGCCAGAAAGAACCATTCCCCAGAATTTTTTTCCCCAGACGAACCATTCCCCAGAAAAATTTTCGCCAGAATGTACCATTTCCCAGAAATTTTTTCACCAGAATGAACCATGTACCAGAAATTTTTTCGCCAGAAGGACCATTTCCCAGAAAATTGAAAACATTTATCCTTACTAGAAATTCTTATAAAAAAAGGAATTGTTACATAAAAAATGGGGTTTCATAACTTTATTCTTTTGCGGCAAGGCCGCAACCAACGAGGATGAAGGGGCTGAGGCGGCACGAAGCCGCCGAAGCTCCCAAATCCGAGGAGGCCGCCGACCCGCCGTCGGAAGCGGCGGCCCTAAGACATTGGTCTAGGTCTGCCGGGGCTTCCTAGGTCTGCGTGAAAGCTAGGGGTGATCCCTTAGCCCCGTCCGCCACGCGACAGCGTGAAGGACAAAACGTCTTTCAAGTTCGAACGCGCAGCGTGAGGAGTCGGATACCAAAACGGTTTTTAAAGGACCATGGTAAGCATTGAATCAATTAAAGTACCCAAACCATAAACAAAGCACAATATTGGTTCTAATATAAATTTAGTTGGAAAATTTCAAAGTCGTAGTTTCATTTAAAAAATCTTTTCTGAAAAAATTAATATCGAATCATATGAAATATTCAAGAATTCATTAGAAAAAAAAACAAATAAAAATACTAGGGGAAAAAATCTGGGATTTGTGCCATTCTGGTAAATGTTCTATTCTGGGGAAAAAAAATCTGGGAAATGGCCCATTCTGGGAAAAAAATTTCTGGTAAATGGTGCATTCTGGGAAATTTTTTTCTGGGAAATGGTTCATTCTGGGGTTTGATTTCGGGTATTTGTCATTCTGGGAAAAAATCATTCTGGGCAATGGTTTTCGGGTAAATGGGATACAATCCCCAAAACACCAACATCACGACGGTCCTCCTGCGAGATAGTGGGGTTAGCTTGCGAGCCCGTGACTACAAAAAACATAAGCCACGAACAACAAATTTCGGATGAAAATCGGCAAAGACCCACGCGACGAAAAGGGACTAGCGATTGGAAACTTGGAACATAGAACTGCCGATCTCTAAATTTTGTGGGCAAAAACCCACGTGCTCTCCAACGAATTGAAGAGCCGCATCGACATCGTAGCGATGCAGGAGGTATGCTGGAAGGGCTCCACGGTACGAACGTACCCAGATGGTAGTGCCACCTACCAGAGCTGCGGCAACACACACGAGCTTGGAACAGCTTTTATAGTGATGGGGAAGATGCAAAAGCGCGTGATCGGGTGGTGACCGATCAACTCACGAATGTGCCGGTTGAGAATCAAGGGCCGGTTCTTCAACATCAGCATCATCAACATGCACAGCCCTCACCTCGGAGGTACCGGTGACGACAAAGACGAATTTTACGCGCAGCTGGAGCGTGAATACGACCGTTGCCCAAAACATGATATCAAGATCGTCATCGGGGATTTTAACGCTCAGGTCGGCCAGGAGGAGGAATTGAAACCGACAATTCGAAGGTTCAGTGCGCACCAGCTGACCAACGAAAACGGCCTCCGACTGATAGATTTCGCCGCTTCCAAACGAATGGCCGTACGTAGTACCTTTTTCCAGCACCGCCTCCCACACAAGTACACCTGGAGATCACCGTACCAAACTCAATCACAGATCGACCACGTTTTGATTGACAGCCGGCACTTCTCGGACATCATCGACGTCAGATCCTGTCGAGGCGCCAACATCGAGTCAGACCACTATCTGGTGATGGTGAAGATGCGGCCAAAACTCTCCGTAGTGAACAACACACGCAACCGGCGCCCGCCTCGGTTAAATATCGCGCGACTGAAGCAACCTGAGGTCGCGGCAGACTACGCGCAATCGGTCGAAGCAGCGCTGCCGGCAGAGGGCGGGCTTGATGAAGCCCCTCTCAAGGACTGTTGGGATACCATCAAGACAGCCATCAACAGTGCTGCGGAGAACGTCATCGGTTATGTGGAGCGAACTCGACGGAACGGTGTGTAAGAGTGTAGGAGGGTGATGGACGAAGAGAATGCCGCGCGGGCGCCAGTAGTGCAAAGAGGCACCCGTCGAAATGTGGAAAATCACCGACAGCGGAAGAGGCAACGAGTCCGAATTTTCCAGGGGAAAAAGCGCCGCCTGGAGGAGGAGGAGCTCGAGGAGCTGAAGCAGCTGCATCGTTCCAAAGAAACACGAAAGTTCTATCAGAAACTCAACGCATCCCGCAAAGGCTTCGTGCCGCAAGCCGAAATGTGCCGGGATAAGGACGAAGGCTTCCTGACGGACAATCGTAAGGTGATCAAAAGGTGGAAGCAGCACTTCGACAAACACCTGAACGGCGCACATGCAGGAGATCAAAACGGTGGGGAAGGTACATCGTCGGCGTAGCCAACGACGTAGAGGAGCCACTCCCAACGATGAGTGAAGTTAAGGAAGCCATTCGCCAGCTGAATAGAAACAAGTCGGCTGGGGAGGATGGCATCGCAGCTGAACTCATCAAAATGGGCTCGGACAAGTTGGCCGATTGCCTACACCGGTTGATAGTCCGGATCTGGGACATAGAACAGCTACCGGAGGAGTGGAAGGAAGGGGTTATATGCCCCATCTACAAGAAGGGCGACAAATTGGACCGTGATAACTACCGAGCGATTACTGTCCTCAATGCCGCCTACAAAGTGTTGCCCCGAATTCTACTCCGCCGCCTAACGCCACGAGCAAACAGAGCAACCTATTCATCGACTTTAAAGCCGCATACGACACGATCGACCGTAACGAGCTATGGAAATTCATGGACGAGAACGGCTTTTCCGGAAAGCTGATCAGACTGATCAAGGCGAAGATGAATGGAACGCAGTGCTGTGTGCGGATCTCGGGTGAGTTGTCGAGTTCATTCGAATCGCGCAGGGGGCTTCGACAAGGTGATGGTCTATCCTGCATGATGTTCAACGTGGCTCTAGAAGGTGTTATTCGACGAGCGGTGGGCGAAATGCGAGGCACGATTTTCAACAGATCCAGTCAACTTATCTGCTTTGCCGATGACATTGATATAGTCGGCAGATCATCTGCGGCGGTGGAGGAGATCTACCGCAAACTTTTGGGTTGATGATTAATACGTCCAAGACGAAGAACATGCTGGCCTGTGGATCCGAGACCGACCGAACCCGCTTGTCCAGTAATAACAAGGACACGATCGACGGCGACGAGCTGGAGATAGTCGAAGATTTTGTCTATCTCGGCTCACTGGTGATCGCAGACAATTACACCAGCCTTGAGATCCGGAGGCGAATTATCAGCGGAAGTCGTGCCTACTATGGACTCCACAAGCAATTGCGGTCGAGAAGACTTAGCCCTCGCACGAAGTGTAACCTGTATATGACGCTCATTAGACCGGTTGTTCTCTACGGGTACGAGGCATGGATATTGCTCGCGGAGGACCTGCGTACACTCGAGGTATTCGAGCGACGAGTGTTAAGAACCATATTTGCCGGCGTACAGGAGAACGGAGTGTGGAGGCGAAGCGTCTGGTGAATGAGTTTTGCCAAATCAATTTCTTTGGGAGTTTTTGAAGTAGAGGAGTGTATTGTGTTGTTGTATTTTTCAACAATTATGTTGATAATGTCACGGAGTCGTCTGTTCGGAGATATGAGTTTTTGAATTCGATAAAGCTCAACGATAGTAGAGTGAAACCGTTTATTTCTGATTTGTTACTTGGCGTAAGGTATACGTGGACATTCAGATCCATTAACTTTCCACGCATGTTTGGAGTCTGGAACGACATTTCGTTGTCCGTTACAATAGTGTCAGGCACTACAAAGGAAGTTACAGCATTCCATAATGCTGGTTCTACGTGTGTTGCACCGTATATTCTGCCATACTTACTGAATTTGTCAATGCAGGATAGAAAATATTGTTTTTCAATTTGGAAAATATCAATGTGAAGTATTTGAAAAGGGTATTGAGCTGTGGGAGTCTCTTGAATGGGAATGACAAGAGGTTGGCGATCATATTTGGAAACATTGCAAGTGTCGCATGTACGAATGTAATTTTTTATCCTGGCTGATAATTTTGGAAAGTAGAATTCTCTTAGGATTTGAGCCTTATTTTCCGAAATTCCTCTGTGAGCTCTTTCATGAGTGTCCTTGATGATTCTACCTTGTTGGTCTTGATCAGGGATATCTGTTAAAAAGATCTGAGTGAATCTTATTTTTAGGATTCCTGCTCTGCTGAAGTATTTTTTGTGAATTTCTTGCAGTTGTCCTAAAATTTCTTCAGTTGTGTATAGACCGTTTATTTTTGAAGGGTCGAAATACTCTTTAAGCAAAGTAGTGAGGATTTGTTCATCGAATTTAGTTCTTCTGATTATCACTCGTCGAAATCCTTCAAATGGATGGGAGATAATTGTGTCAGGCTGGGTGTTGACTTTTTCAATAATGATTTGGCTTCGAAAGACATTCAGCGGTGCTTCTGTAGATATAATATAATTGTTGTCATCATTATCAGCGGAGTGTTGTGATTGTGTGAGGGTACATATTTGTATTCTGCTCAGGGCGTCAGCAACGACATTTGTCTTCCCTGGCTTGTAAGCAATTTCATGATCGTGTTCTTCAAGAAACGATTTCCATCTCATAAGTTTGGCGTTGCAGCTCTTGTGGGATAAATTGAATGTTAGCGGTTGAAGGTCAGTAATTATTATAACTTTCTGTCCGTATAGGTAGTTTCTGAATAATTTTAGGGCCCAAATAATTGCTAGGAGCTCTTTTTCGGTAGCCGAATATGATTCTTCGGTACGATTGAGAGTTCTTGAGGCAAAATGTCGTTTCCTATTTCTCCTTGACTTAGAACGGCTCCGATTGCAAGGTTGGAAGGGTCTGTCGTTAGTAGGAAAGGTTTCGAAAAGTCTGGGAAATTAAGAATTGCTGATCTGAAAGAATTTGTTTCATTTCTTCAAAACATTTTCTTTGATCTTCATTAAGGTTTATTTTTTTTTGTTTGAGGAGGCATTCCCCTCCCCTCTGAGAGTGTTTGTTAGGGGTTTTGCGAGTTTAGCAAAATCCTGGACAAACCTTCTGTAATAACCCATTAGACCAAGAAATCCTTTAATTTCTTTGGTGGATTTGGGTTCTGGGTACTTTGTTATAGTTTCAATTTTTTTTGTTGTGGGTTGATCTCTTCATTAGTTATGACGTAACCTAGGAATTCAATAGATTTATGTAGGAATTCTGATTTGTCTAACTGAACTTTTAGGTTGGCTTCTGATAAAGTTTTGAGGATGATTTTTAGATTTTCTAGATGTTCTTCTAAACTCTTTCCGAAAACTATCAAATCGTCAATGTAAACATAGCACCTTTTTCCAATGTGCTCTCTTAGAATATCATCCATGCAACGTTGATTTATGGAACTTGCATTGCGTAAGCCATATGGCATTCTACAGAATTCAAATTTCGCATTGTTCACTGAGAAGGCAGTTTTTTCAATGTCTGACTGTTTCATTTGAATTTAATGTAATCCGGAAGCCATGTCCAGCAGTGTCGTAAAGTATTTGTTTCTACCTAACTGATCTAAAATGTTTGCAATTTCTGGCATTGGATAGCGATCGGATATCGTCTTCTCATTGAGTTTACGATAATCGATCACTAATCTAATTTTTTTTTTCGTTAGACGAGTTAGATGAGTAAATTCCATGGGGAACGAGATGGTCTAATTATGTTATCTCTGAGCATCTTGTTGATTTGCTTATCAATTTCTTCTTTATAAGCGTAAGGGTAGGGATAAGTTTTTTGAAAAACAGGAACCTCATCTGTGGTCCTTATTTCACGTTCAATGTTGGATGTGCAAGTTAATTTTAAATCGGGATTGTAGAATATGGTTTTTTGTTCCTATAGGATTGTGATAAGCGCATTCTTTTCTGAAGAGTTGAGATGCTCTGTTCTGATTTTTTCATTTAGATTTTCAGAATGATTTATTGATAGATTGGGGTGATAGAAATCCAGTGGTACTTCAAATGTTTTATGATTGTTTGAGAAAATTTGCAAAACTCTTTTGTTTGATATTAAGTTAAATTGGTTGTCGAATATTATATCGGTTCCAATAATTCCATCGAAAAAGGGATGAAAATCTAAAATAAGAAACTCGAAGTTTGTTTCTACCAATGGTTCAAATATCTTTAGTCTCACAATTCCAGTGGAGGATTTATCTCCAGTGATTCCTTTCACGTTTTTAAGTTGAGTTTTTTTAATTTCTTTGCCGGACGATAATGCCCATTTTTTGTTTATAATGTTTATGTTTGCGCCACTATCGATGAGAAGTTTTATTTCTCCTCTGGATGTGGGAACATGGATGTATGGAAGAGCTGCGGTCGTCATTCGACCCAATTGCTTTTCCATTCTTTGTTTTCTAAAAAATTCCGTTCTGCTGAATTATTTTCTTTACTTTGATTATGTGGTTGAAAATCATTAAATTTGTCATTATAACTTTCATGGAATTCTTGTTCTCATAGTGTATCGTAATAATATGTTTCCTCTTGAGGAATTTCCTCTGTGACGTACGCAAATCTTTTTGCTTGCGGATTATGCGCTTGCATGGAATCTGTCGCATGTCTAGCTAGTTTTGCTCTATTCTGATAATAAATTTGTCGGGATCTGATAGATTCTTCCACTTCCATGGGTGTTGGATGTGGCTGTGCGTTAAAAAATGTTCTGTTTGGGGCAAAGGCGTTTGGAATTGGCCGCCTTGCTGGTTGGTTAAATCTGGCCTGTGGGGCCGGGGGTGTGTTCAATCTTTGGGGAAATGTCTAGTTAAATCTGGCCTGTGGAATATTTTGGTTTAATCTAGGTTGAGGAATTGGTTTATAATTCCTCGGAGGTGGTGTAAGAAGATAAATTGGTGAAAGAGTTGGAGTTGGATTGTTTCTCCACGGGTCTGATTTTACCGGAGCGTTTCTAGCGTCGAGGTTGAGATATTTAACACAGTAGTTAAATGCCTGTGCTAACGAATTTGGTTTAAAATTTTTACAAAATCTTTTCGGATTTTGTGATATTAAAGGTACTGGCGGGGTTTAGATGTGCCAAGTGACCTCTGAATAAGTATTTTTTTTGTGTTTTAAAGTTTTGAGTTCTTTCAGGTTTTGCGAGGTAATTACTTACGCAGGTATTTTATCATTTGGGATGCTCCTTGGGTTGTGAGTTCGTCTAAGTCCTCTTTCTTTGCCACATGTTTTTCGCCTCCGTGGATCGCAAGTCAGTTAATTAATAACCAATGGCTCTAGGTCCGGATCCTCGGTTTTTTTTTTATACATGAGCAGGGAAAGCCCGCGGGAGTGGAACTTTTTTCATGTTCCTTCTCCATTAATAGCGCCTAGGGATGAACAGATAGACTTTTGATGTCTTCGACAATATTGCATAATTTTATAAGGCGCATACTATGAAATAAAATATAGAGTCGAGGGGTCCATCAATAGCAAGATAAAAATGCTAACTTTTTTGTTAAGCATTTTAGAGCTTTGGTTTCTTCTACAAAGTTGTTTATCTTAACAAAATACATAACTTTGCTGAACAAGTCAAAGATCTACAATTTCATTCTAAGGAGCTATAATGAAATTAAAAACAAACCCTTGAAAAAACAGTTTTTTTTAAATCTGGATCGTTGTAGGTAAGGCAAAACCATTTTCAGTCTTCGAAACAAGGTTGAAAAAAGTTAAGATCTACAATCTTTTAGTACATTACGATGTGTTTTGAAATTGCTGAAGCGTTGTAGACAGAATTTAGTGAAATATATTAACGATTTTCAAAGAGAAGTTTATCAAATTGCGCAAATTTTCGAACCATCAGTCAATGTGGATTTTATTTTTGGTGTTAAGAGGAATCATTATAATATAAAACTAGCGTGGAACTCGGTGGAACTCGAAGCATTTTTAAGATTCAAAATCTAGTATTTTTTTCACAAATACAGACCCCGTTCGTTTTTGGCAACATTCGATTTTGGCAACATTCGATTTTGGCAACATCCGATTTTGGCACATGTGCCAAAATCGAACGGTTTTTAGAAACAACCTTACCTTTTAGTTTTCGTTATAACAGGACCAAGTTAATATAGACAAACACCATAAATACGTTTTTATGTTCTGAAATGGTGATAAAATGCAACAATAAAAACAAAAGTTTTCAAAAAAAATTATAAAGTACTCAAAAATGACAAAAATATGAAAAATTCAAAAAGTTGAAAAACAAATTCAAACAAAAGACTAAAAATGATAAAAAACAACTAAAAAATGATGAAGAATGGCAAAAACAGCTAATATAACAAATGAAAACAAGCATTATAAACAAAATAAGAAAAGTGTTAAATGCATCAAAAACATGATGAAAAAAGTTGGAAATGTCTTCAAATGGTTGGAAATTGACTAAAAATATCGTTTTTGATAATAATAATAATAGCTATTTTGTAAAAATAACTGAAAAAAAGTTGATAAAAAAAAAACCGTTCGATTTTGGCAACATTCGATTTTGGCAACACAAAATGTACGGGCGTGTTACCAAAATCGAACGGGGTCTGTATCACTTTTTTTAGACACTTTATTAGTTTCTGAGTTTATTTGATGCAATGAACTTGCAGAATTTGAGAATCTAATATATAAAGATGAGTTGGGCTATATATGTTTGTATATTAGACTAGTTCACTTTTCGGCTTTTTTCGCTGATCACAACGCCACTTACAGGGTTTGATCCTCATTCATTTTCAAGTACTCTGGCCAAATTTGAGCTCATTTGAGTAAGTTTCCAGCGTGCGCTAGGAGTTTTATTGAAAAAAGTTCATTTTTCTGGAAAATTTCCGCGATAATTAAGTGTTATACATCAAATTAAAGGTTATAAATAAGGCTATCTTTTTATGAAAAGTTTATATCGAAATAATTTTTTTTTTCTATTTACTACTGATTATAAGCTCTTAACTTGTAAGTAAATTTTCTGTAAAAGTTGGTAGTTTATGAATTTTTAATTTTTTTCAGTTTGATTTAGTCAATTATCTAACACAGGTCCATACGAATGCTTGTCATACCAATCACCGAGCACTATAAAATTATCACTTTATATTAACAACAGCTTGCTAGAACACATCTACGGAAATTTTCCAGAAAAATGAACTTTTTTCAATAAAACTCCTAGCGCACGCTGGAAACTTACTCAAATGAGCTCAAATTTGGCCAGAGTACTTGAAAATGAATGAGGATCAAACCCTGTAAGTGGCGTTGTGATCAGCGAAAAAAGCCGAAAAGTGAACTAGTCTATTGTATATATATATATATATATAAGTTAGCAACCAAGCCATAGCCGAGGACCCAACATCAACAATTATGTTCCCACCGTTCCAGCATAACACGATACCGAGCGACGTGACAATTTCAACAACATCTCTATTCCCAGCAGATCGGACTTCCCGGAATCCCAGTAATAGTGCGCATTAGATTGAGGTTCTAAACTCTGTAGAGAATAGGAATAAAGTTAGTTCTAGTTTAATCTCCAAGTCGTGCAGTCGAGTTCTCCTTTTTTAAAAAGAATTCCCTGATCCATGAATTCTTAGCTGGCGCAGTCGTCCGGATATTTTTCTAAGTGTTTTTAACCGCAATCGAGCATCCGCGAGCGCATATCGTGGACTTGTGTTTTAAACCGAGAAAAATTCCGTTGAACCATAAATCGTTTCCGTGAACGTAAATCGCGAAATTAGTTAAGAGTGAAAATCGTTTGTTAGGGAAATTAGGAAAACCGAGTGGACATCGGCAGTTTCAACAAGCTTGGACGTAACGTAAGTAATTTTATTTTTACCCCTAATTAACAATTTTGATGACAAAGTGTAAAAAATACTAACAAGTGATTTTTTGTTTAAAAAAGTGATAGTGATAATAAAAAAAAAAGATGGAACAGTTCCAACAGCAACTTGCGTACCTAAAGCAAGAATTAGCCTCTAAAAATGAGCAAATTCATCAGCTCAAAGTCGAAGCGCAAGGTGCCGCTGAAGCTGTGCAAAACGCACGAGCCGAGTTAGCCCAAATTACGGCAGAGCAACAGGCACGCGAAAATGCCGCTGTTCAAGCAGCAGTTGCGGAAGCCCAAGCAGCAGCCGCCGAGGCAGCAGTCGCAGCCCAGGCAGCAGCTGATCAGGCTGCATCTGAACAAGCAGCAACCGCTAGTAATAACAATCATTTTGGATCAGTAAATCCCGCAGAATCTATCCTCAAAACATTACAAACCCCGCAAATTATTCGAGATTTGCCCTGTTTTGACGGAAACAAAATCAAATTGAATTCCTTCATTCGATCAATCGATAATCTAATGCCAATGATTGACAAAGTGCGTGGTACACCAATTCATACAGTCTGGATCCAAGCCATTAGCACTAAAATCATAGGTGACGCTGATAATGTTCTCGAACTCTATGGCACGTCCTTGAGTTGGTATGAAATTAAATCCAATTTGATTACCCATTATAGTGACCGCAGGGATGAATGTTCTTTGCTTAGGGATCTGTTCGCAACCAAACAAACATCTGATGTAGAAACATTCTACAGTGATATTTCCTACATCATTTCGTCACTGGTAAACCTCCTTAACATAACAGAGCAAAATGCCCAGGTAAAAACCGCAAAGAATTTGTTATTTCAGCAAATGGGACTCAAAGTCTTTTTATCTAAACTAAAGGAACCTTTAGGACACATAATAAGAGCGCAAACTCCGAGCACCTTAAAGGAAGCCTTGAGAATGTGCATAGAAGAATCCAATTATCATTATGTGAAACCCACAGACAAATCCGATCCACCACCAATCCCGCATAAATCCCCACGAAATTTCCCAACACTTCCAATTCATAGCCCCAAATCTTTTCCAACATTTCCACCCATTCAAAACCGAAACGCTTTTCCACAGCGTCTACACTTTCCTCAAAACCCTCCAAGACAAAATTTTAACTATTTCCAAAACTTTGCACCCAAACCACAACCGTACCAGTTCAAACCATTCCAATTCAAACCAACATCCAATTCATTCAATTTCCAAAAACCTCAAAATACATTCCAATCAACCGGTAACCAATTCGGAAATAAAAACGTTTTTGCTCCAAAGTTTACTCCCCAACCTAAGCCAACACCTATGGACATTGATCCATCGTTGAGATCGCGCGCAATAAATTACATAAACAGGCCGCATTATCAAATAGAAGAATGTGAAGAAATGTACTACCCTCAGCAATTTTACCCTGATTATTGTTACGGCTATCCTACATTGGACGATTATACACAAACAAATCAACAACCACAAATCTGATCAAATTACCAAACAACCTACAGAAGAAGCCTCACATGCATCAGCCTCAGCCACTACTAACAGTGACGAGATTGAAGATTTAAATTTTCAGACGGTCGCGTTTGCATCGCAACAAACGTAAACAACTTTGTTCCATACGTTCTAATTGAGACAACCAAAGGCCCTCTCCGATTTTTAATCGACACGGGAGCCAACAAAAATTACATAGATCCAAAACACGTGAATTACGATAATTGCAAAGTTACAACCCCATTAAATGTTCGGAACATCAGTGGAAAACACAAAATAGACAGATATGTGAAATTTAACCCGTTTCCTCAACTTGATCAAATTGAAAAATCTACATTCTATGTATTCAATTTCCATCCGTTTTTTGATGGCTTAATTGGATACGAAACATTAAAAACTTATCAAGCTAACATTTTAACGGAATCAAATGAATTAGAAATTTTCAATACAAGGATTAAGATGTATCGAAAGTATCCAGATATAAAAAATGTTATTTTAAATTCCCATGAAACTAAAATTATTGGTCTTTCTATAGAAACAAATGATGGCGATTTTTATCTTGAAAATGATTTATTTGTGCAGTAGAACGTCATTATTCATTCTGGACTGTACAATGCTAAAGACAACCAAGCTCGTGTAGTAATTACTAATTACTCTGATGAGTGTTGTAAAATAAATTTAGATCAACAACTAGTGATACCTGAAATTAATAATTTTGAAACAAGTACACCTGGTGATAAAAAATCACGATTACCAAAATCTCTTTATGAGCAAATTCGAATATCACATTTGAATAGTGATGAACGAAACAAGCTCTTAAAACTGATTCATCAGCATGAAGATGTTTTCTTCTTGGAAGGCGATAAATTGACCTTCACAAGTGCGATTAAACATAACATCATAACAAAAGATGAGTTGCCGATTCATACGAAATCGTACCGCTACCCCTTTTATCACCGAGAAGAGGTGCAGCGTCAGATTTCGAAAATGCTCGAGCAAGGCATCATACAACATTCTAGTAGCCCATGGACGTCCCCTGTGTGGATTGTTCCTAAGAAATTGGATGCTTCTGGAATTAAAAAGTGGCGTTTGGTGATCGACTACCGTAAATTGAATGAGAAGACGGTAGACGATCGATATCCAATTCCCAATATCACCGATATTCTGGATAAGCTAGGAAGGTGTATGTATTTTACTACACTGGACTTAGCCTCTGGCTTTCATCAGGTGGAAATTGAGAAAAAAGACATTCCAAAAACCGCATTCAGTGTCGAGAATGGACACTATGAATTTCTTAGAATGCCTTTTGGGTTAAAAAATGCCCCTTCCACTTTCCAACGCGTTATGGACAATGTGCTTAGGGAGCATATTGGTGTCATCTGCTTGGTGTACATGGATGACATCATCATCTTTTCAACCAGTCTAACTGAACACATAGACAACCTAGCAAAAATCTTTGCTACACTTGAAAAATATAATTTGAAAATTCAGTTAGATAAAAGCGAATTCCTTAAAAAGGAAGTTGCGTTTTTAGGGCACATCGTCACCTCCGACGGTGTTAGGCCAAACCCGGATAAAATTCAAATCATCAAAGAGTGGCCATTGCCCTCAAATGAAAAGCAATTACGTGGTTTCCTAGGCATACTAGGATACTACCGTAAATTTATAAGAGATTCCGCCAAGATAGCGAAGCCTCTTACTAACGCTCTAAGGAAAGGCGAGGAAATCAAACATTCAAAAGATTTCGTTGACGCCTTCGAGCGATGCAAAAATATTCTTTCAAGCAGCAACATTCTGCAATACCCCGACTTCACTAAGCAATTTATTCTGACCACAGACGCTTCCAATTTTGCAATTGGCGCTGTGCTCTCTCAAGGGACCATTGGCAACGATAAACCCATCGCTTTTGCTTCAAGGACCCTAAACAAAAGTGAAGAAAAATACTCAGCCATAGAGAAAGAACTACTGGCTGTTGTATGGGCATGCAAATACTTTCGCCCGTATTTGTACGGCCGTAAATTTATTTTGTATACAGATCATAAGCCACTTACATACGGGCTTAATCTGAAAGATACAAACAACCGGCTAGTTCATTGGCGACTTGCTCTAGGCGAATTTGACTATGAAATCCGCTATCGACCTGGTAAACAAAACGTCGTTGCAGATAGTCTGTCGCGAGTAAACCACGAACTTAATGCCAATGAGGTAATATCATCTGACGATGCAACTGTACACTCAGCAGATACTGATGATTCGGAATTTATTCCCTGTACAGAGCGGGCAGTAAACACTTTCAATAACCAAATCGTGTTGAAGATAGGCCCAGATGCACCAGATGACTATGAGGAAATTTTTCCCCGGGTCTACAGAAGGACAATTACCAGACTTGTCTTTGGTGTTCCCGTAATTTTCTCTATGTTTAAAAACCATATGGATCTAAGAAAGACTAATTGTAATTATTGCCCTGAGAAACTATTAGGCCTTATTCAGATAGTTTACAAAAATCATTTCAATAGGGCTAAAGAATTCAAAATTTACATTTCACAAAAAATGTTAATCGACTTACAAACCGCCGAAGAACAAAACACAATAATTGAACAAACACACGAATCTTCTCATAGAGGGATTTGGGAGAATAATAAACAAATTTCTAATAGATTCTTTTTCCCAAGAATGAAATTTAGAATTAGACAATTTATAAAACTTTGTGAAGTTTGCAATAAAAATAAATATGACCGCCATCCTTACAAAATTTATTTCGGAACGACACCAAATACTAAAAAGCCGTTCGAAATAATTCATATCGACATCTTTTTGAGTCAACCTTTGATATTTCTAACAGCAATAGATAAATTTTCAAGATTTGGCATAATAATTCCTATCAAATCCAGAACTATTACTGATATAAGAAAAGGGTTACTTAAACTTTTCTCGATATATGGAACACCCGGATTAATCGTTTGTGACAATGAACCCGCTTTACGCTCAGTTGAAATAAGAGGTCTAGCAAATAATATGAATGTCGAGATGCATTTCGTGCCTGCAAACCATAGTGAAAGCAATGGTATGGTCGAAAGATTTCATTCAACACTGGCTGAAATTTTTCGATGCATAAAACCCCAATATGCGGATCTAACTAACAAAGAAATTTTCCGGATAGCTTCTACGCTATACAACAATACGATTCATTCAGCAACTGGACTGAAACCCCGCGAAATCTTTTATGGAATCAAAGATGGGCACGAACGGCCTCTTAACATTAATGAAATGCTAGAGGAACGACACAAATTCTATGACGAGGTAATTTTGGCAAATGAAAAAACACAAAAGAAAAATTTAGACTACCATAACAAGGGTAGAGAAGGGAAACCTCACATAGATATTGATGACATAGTCTTTAAAAAGATTCAAGGAATCAAGCAAAAGACTAAAGAAAAGTATCAACCGACCAAAGCTATTGAAGATAAAGGAAGAGCAATCCTCGATAGGTCTGGACGGGAGATCCATAAAGAAAATATTAAAAGACTATAAACTAATAGATTTTTATTTTCAGGATGGAACTAGGGTAAATGTACCCGACCTTGGCACCTAAGGCATGGTTTACCCTTTTTTTCATCATTCCAACCTTCCTGTTGAGTGCACCATATAACATCCTTTGAAGAATTTACTTGCTAACTTGCTTAAAGTTCGAAAAAAATATGTTTTCACTATGGAACTTTCATGAATGTGAGCAAAATGCATGTAAAATACTTACTGAGGTGCTCCAATTACTTGGCCGCCGTACCATTTGTTTGCCGTTTCTATAAGCCCATTCTTGGCCACCAGCAATGTGCAATAGGTCTTTACCAACAATGCTCAACTGACAGTTAACAGAATCGTTGGCTATTCTGAATATAAGGCTACTGACAGAATGACGTCAGCTGAGCGTAAAGTTCTATGCGACGATGGAACACCGGGCTTCACTCATACAACGAAAAGGCTTTTGAAAACATTGATGAAATTTGGATAAAAGGGAAGCACAAAATAAGCTTTCATTTCAAAAAGTCGCAAGTCCAGAAATTCCGCAATGCGATTGCGACACATAGGGTTATTTTCACTACCAAACAACTGTCTTCATATTGTGGAGCTTGGATTCATAAAGTAAGAAATTGAAAAATTCCTTGAATGGTATTTTAAAATTTTGCCCTTTTGAATTTGTTAGCATAGATTATGAGCTTCTAGCAAGAGCCATCTCGAATGCCCGGCGCGTTGCGCAGTGGTTTGACACGCCAAATAGATGTTAGAATGTAAACCTTGCTAAATCTTTTTTTTCAAATTCGACTCACATCAAATATTTTAAGGAATAATTGGAAAGCAAACGATATTTTCCTGAACTTCCAACTTCTGTTTCCATGAATAAAATTAGAACAAAAATGCAAAAAATTAAATCTGAGTAGGTATAGCAGCAATAGAAAACGATTCCAAAACTCAATTAATTATGTATTTTATATACTAAAGTCATAAATTGCCATCGATCTAACAATTTTGTGAGATGCTTAATTTAATTTAGTTTTTTTAATGTTTCGAACCACTGTGTTCTGTAGGAGACCACGTGGCTTTTGCTCGGCAGACTGCAATGCAAATGCTGTTCGCACGCATACCAATGTACCTTCGACTCATGGTTCCCAAATAGTGATTTTTGCATTTTCAATGCACGGATATGACATTTAGTTAGTCGAATCACTTATGTTCTCCAACTTATTTCGAAGCTTAAGTTGATAGCAACGGTCTTATCATACAACCCAATTAGTATGAAATCATTTGTGCGTAGTTTTCAATAAAGTTTTAGGGAAAACATCAGCCCAAAAATACCTCTTTAATGAACAGGTATTTTTTCCAGCTTCCAACACTGGTGGTGTATTTCGATTGAAATTGCATGCCAAGAAAAGGAACAAAATTAGTTTTAAATTTTTATTCAAAACCTAAATAAATATTTACTCTTAAGTCTTTCTAGTATTTTTTTATTTTTTGCCGAGTTTAACTGTAAGCATGAGTATTTATTGCAAATTTTTCAAATGAATGTCCGCGTTTGCAATCGCATGTGAATTTAACAGTTGCACTAGAAAGGTGAGTTCATCTGATCTTCATACGGTGATTTCCAACATAATTTCGTCGGATGCAGATCGAAAAAAATTAACTTCTTTATCAAAGTACAAACAATCAAAAAATTCGGTATGCACAGATTTGAAATAAATTATTCTCTTCGCCATGAAAATATATTTAAAATTTTTTAAGCTCAATTTGGACCTGAAAAACATTAATAGACATGTTGGCATGCCAAGAAAAGGACCATGCCAAAATAGGGCTCACTTACCCTACTCATCATCATCATTATGATTTTCCTGCCCTTATCCTTTCCCAAATTCATACAACTACACGATATAACTAACAACCCAGGAGCACTGACTCTCAGTGCAGGAGAAGGTAGAATTCTGGAAGGATATAACCGACTATTTCATACAGTTGATCTTAAAGAGTTAGGAGCTACCATTGACATTTTGGATCAAGTTATACTCAAAATTAATAGTTCGACAGGAGATTTTTCTCAAATCATTCATATTAGACTTAAGGAAGTTAAAAATGTTTATAAAACCCTTCTCCCGGATGCATACAGAAATAAACGATCAATTGAAACACTAGGCAGTGCTATAAAATTCCTCACAGGTAATTTAGACGCAGATGACTTGCGACAAATCGATTATAATATTGATGCTATTAAACGATCTGAAACCAAATTAATGAGTGAAAACAATAAACAGATCATAATTAACTTAGAGTTTCAAAATTCTCTGAAAAAATTAAGTGATGAAGTTAAAAAACATCAGAATCTTATCCACAAGATCAACACGCAAAAAGGCTATCTAGTAACAGAAAATGCTAAAATTTCGATTCTTTTCCAGTTAGATCTTGTATTGCAAACTTTAAGAACTATAGAAAATGGAATAGCACTTGCCAAACTTAATATTGTTAACCGACAACTTTTATCAATTAATGAATTAAAAATTATTGCAGATCAATTAAAACAGGTAGATGTTAGATTGGATAGTTTAGAAGATGCGTACAATTACCTCTCCGTGACAGCATTCTACCATGGACATCATCTTATCATCAGTATTGACATCCCCAGAGTATCTCCCATCATATACGAGCGAATGATTATCGAACAATTGCCTATTCAGAACAAAACTGTTAACATCGGATACCATACAGTTCTCATTAATGCAAATATTACATTTGCTATACTGACTGAACTCGAACCAATAGCCAAAGTCTATATTTACAAAAGAAATGAACTTTCGAATATTACTAACGATTTGTGCATTGCACCTTTAGTTCGCGGACGAAGTGGAAAATGTCCCTTCAAAGAAACGCCGCCTGCTACAGAATTAAAACTCTTGACTTACGGAACACTAGTAGTCAAAGCCACACTACAAAATGTGGTTATGAGTAGCACTTGCGGTATAAACCATAAAGAACTAAAAGGAAACTATTTGATAATCTTTCACAATTGTTCAGTGATTATTCAAGACAGGCTGTTCGAAAACCTTGAACTAACCTTCAAGCATCCAGTCATTTCACCACTCGAAACATATCAAATAGATGAAACTCACCTGGAGCGATATTACAACACTTCATATTTACATGAAATGCACATCCAAAACCGACAACACCTGGAATCACTAAAATTACAGCATTTCTCATCAACTGCAGCATTCATCATTTTTGTCTCGATAATCATAACTGTTTTAGTCTATCGACAGCGTAACGCGATAACAGCATTCATTAAAGGACGCACGGGCCGTGCTTCTTTAGGGGATGGAGTAGTTAGCAACCAAGCCATAGCCGAGGACCCAACATCAACAATTATGTTCCCACCGTTCCAGCATAACACGATACCGAGCGACGTGACAATTTCAACAACATCTCTATTCCCAGCAGATCGGACTTCCCGGAATCCCAGTAATAGTGCGCATTAGATTGAGGTTCTAAACTCTGTAGAGAATAGGAATAAAGTTAGTTCTAGTTTAATCTCCAAGTCGTGCAGTCGAGTTCTCCTTTTTTAAAAAGAATTCCCTGATCCATGAATTCTTAGCTTATATATGCACCTTATACAAATCCACACCGCTTAACCGATCAGCTTGAAATTTGGTACAGTGATGAAAACGGATATGAGAAAGGTCGAGGTAATAGTTTTGAGCCCCTCCCACGTAAGAAAAGGGACCCTCCCATACAACTTACATTTTTATTCCCACGAACCGAAAGTCATGGCACCCATTTGTCAACCGATTTTCGTTTCCTTTGGCGGGATTGTTTTCACCATCACCATGGGCCAGGCATTAGAAACGACCATCCAAAGTTCACGTATACTGGAAAGCAAATCAAAGCTTGCTGAGCATAAAAAATTTGAAAGGAGAAATTTTGGCGGGTGTTTTTTCCTTCTCCTGTTCAAAGCACGTGGTACCGATGCGAGGCATTTGATTGCAATAATGAGCCTTCATTTAGGATAGAAAAAACTACTCGCCTGTTAGATAAATATTGAGAAGAACAGTGGTTGAGAATCTACGAGAATATGCAGTGTGTAAAGTATGGATACATTAGTTCGTGTTCATTATGAATTGACTTCTTCAGTTGAATAACTATTTGGGCTGATAACTAATGTTCCAGCTTTTGGGAACCAATCATTTTCGTATTTTCGGAACTTCTCATAGGGAAACAATTAATAAAACTGAAGGTTGTAAGTTCAAGGTTGCGATCTCAACACTTCGATTGCCGTGTAGGAATTTAATTTACAATAGAATTAGACAATTAAACGTTCATTTTATGCAAAAAATTAAAACGAAATCCAACGCACGAGACTTTTAATAATTTTATCTGAAATTTTTAGTTTTGTACAATTTCATTTGTAATTTTTTTAATTTTAATTTATTATTAATCATCGATGTGTTCAATTCCACCATCTAATTATAAGAACTTCAAAAGCTCATTGAAAACATGCAGAGGAAGTCTTTTATGAGGTTTCAGCGGAAATCTATTTAGAAATTTCTAAGTTCAAAATAAAACTGAAATAGGTATTCCATTCTACGGGAAGATCTTGAAAAGAGGTCGTTAACATTTGTTTACAAGCTTAATACATTGGATTTTCACTAGATAATCCATGGAAAAGATACAAAAAATGTTATCATTTGATGAAAAAAAGGTAATTCAATTCAAGCTTCCTAAAAAATGGTGGGTGTAAAATAAGGTTGCCAGAATTGCCGTATCGGGACCGGACAAATCCAGCCAGCCAAATTGATCGGAAACCGCGGAATTATTCATTAAAAATGACGAAAAATATACTTGCAATATTTGTTTTCAACAAACCGCATCAGCTGATTTTAAATTGTATAGCAAACTTCCAAACACGAGTCATGATTATTTCTAAAACTTGCCATTTAAAATTTCTTTTTGAACGTAAAAATGGAAAAATTATAATAATTATAAAATCTCAGTTTATGTTACGTTTTAAAAATGATGTGAATAAATCCGGGCTTTTTGCAACAAAATCCGGGAAACCGGGCCAGACCGGACTTTCTTCAAGTTTTGATTCAAATGTTCTAGCAAATCCGAATAAATCCGGGCAACCTGGTAACCTTAGATTGAAATGTTTTTCGTGATAGAATGAATAAGCATAAACTTTGCTAATAATCCCAATTAAAACTATAAGACGACTAACAAAACTTACAAAGCTCACATGGCCAAACATGGTCCAATTTGTTATGATGATGAACAAAAAGCTTTCAAAATTTCAAAAAGTCAAACGAGTCATTTCGATTAATATATGTGAACCCGAGCAAGGCCGGGTAAAATCAGCTAGTAAGAAATAATTAGATTATTTAACCGGTTTTCCGTTTCGAATTTATCAATAGAATCGGTTCTAGTACATTATTATATAAATGATATCTGTAACACGTGAAAGTGATTTAACTCGAAAAGTAAAGTAGCTTTCAGCTTTCAGTAGCTGGTGGCAGGCCAATTTTTGCTCTATTTAACAAAAAAAAAACTTGAGATAATAAGTTTTCGTTGGATTACAAACTCAATTTGAGTAAAGGATCTATGACCATTTTGAAACCAGAGCTGTCAACACGTTGATATACACCATTTACTCCTGACCGAAGCAAATGTTGTAAAAACAAGTGTCTAAAAAAGTGATATTTGTGAAAAAAATACTAGATTTTAAATCTTAAAACTGCTCCGAGTTCCACCGAGTTCCACGCTAGTTTTATATGGTAATGATTTCTCTGAATACCAAAAATAAAATCCACATTGGCTGATAGTGCGAAAATTTGCGCAATTTGATAAACTTCTCTTTGAAAATCGTTAATATATTTTACTAAATGCTTTCTACAGCGCTTCAGCGATTTCAAAACACATCGTAATGTACTAAAAGATTGTAGATCTTAACGTTTACGTCGAATTTAGACCCTGTTTTGTGTATTGGCACAACTTTGGCTATTTTTAGACAATCAGGGAATCTACCGGTGACAAGACTTTCGTTGAACACATCCCGCATCAATTTTGTTCCAATTGATGGGTGACTAAAACAGCTTCGTCTATCTAAAATAAAGGGCAGATAATTAGTGCTAAAATTAGAGACTTATCCTGTTGCGGCAGCAGAGGTCCCGACTTTCGGGTGCCAGTTATGTCCGGGTGGGGATTTCGGTGTTTTTAAAAAAGGAACAACAAGCTCGTTACAAACCTAGAGTAGAACTAACTTTATTTCACTTGCTTTTTGATACAACAGAAAACTATCCATTTTTACACACGTTGGTGGTTGACACCTGAGTGCCTCGCGGGGTCTGGCGTGTCCCAGCTGAATCAGAAATTCGGGTGCGCTTCCTTCGGTGCGCGTCAGGTCCCACCGTAACTTATATAGCTTGAGCTACTAGTTTTCTCGTTATTCAGCATGAAAGAAAAAAAATCCGAAAAATATGCCTCAGGAAAACTGCTGTTGTTCATATACTACAGGTCCAAAAAAAAATGTGGCTTATGCATATGAAATCTAAAGTAATGTCTACATCATGGAGCCAAGAAATTTGTTTTTAATTTTTTTTTAATGAAAGGGTCACAAAAAGTTCAAAAAAGTGGTCTGAAAACCTACTTTTCATTAGATTCCCAAGTAACCAAAAGTCTCATAAAACAGGTACAAAAACGCTTACTCAGCCCCATCATTGATATGAAGTACGTTCTATGCAGCTCAAAAATTAAGTTCTTATTGATACTTTCAAGTTCCAAAACAAGTTTAATGATCTTCTATTCAGCTTCCAGCAGCCTCTTAATTCAGCTTCCAAAAAATCGCAAAATGAGCAAAAAAATTTCTCTCTATCTCAACTGAACCGTTGGCTTCGGTTCATATCACCTTCTTTTGATTATTTACTGTGTTCTGAACCGGTACCGCCATGATGCCACGCGCTGGATTCCAAACTCGACAAATTGTTCAATTGCTTCTTTCCTACATTTCCCACATATATCGCATCAGAATGGTCACTCATGTACAAAATTACTTATTGAAAAAAAAACTTGCCCTGCTTGGGGATCGAACCCCGACCTTCGTGTTGAGAATCGAACACGCTACCACGAGACCACGCCTAGATGTTGTTCTAACTGAAACTAAAACTCGAAGAGGTGATTTGATTTTGAAAGCACATCAATGCACTTTTTGTGACTTATCAAATCCCGTTTGAGCACTTTTGTGCCCTTTATGTGACTGACCAAATCCCGTATTGGGCACTTTTGTGCCTTTTATGTGACTTAAGTCCCGTATAACGTACGTATAGATAACTTTTGCAGCTTTCAAGTTCGTTAATGAGCACATATAGTTCACTAATGAGAATTGGGCAAAACAAATCACATACAACGTACATATTAATCACTTTTGCAACTTTCAAGTTCATTAATGAGTACATAAATTTCACTTAAGGGAATTGGGCAGTTGATTCGCTTTGTCAGCCAATATGTAACTTTCAATGCCTTCATTCAAGTAAATATGTGACTTTTGGTTGCTTGGGTTGCTAGTAAAAACTGTTTGAGCGGTGGTAGAGCTTTTGTAAAAATATCATTACAAATTTTATTCTAATTCTGACATTTTGTTGTCTTTAGATTTTTGATGCAACAAAAATTGAGTTTTCTGGAATTATGAAAAGTTGACTGCTTTGCGCGATTTTTTCACAAGTTGAAATTTCATCTGTGTTTGTGGTCCACCGTCAGGTTGTACCCGGATTTTCAGTGCTTTTACTTTGTTTGGACCAATCAAAAGTATATTCATTGGAAAGCAAATTTAATCTACATTCTAGTGAGGTGCGACAATTCACGCTGTGAGATTTCAGAAAAATATGAAAATTATAAACGTAAAATAATTCCTGAATTTCTAGAACCACAAGCAGAACGTCCAGCGAAATTAAAAAAATTTGCTTTCCAATGAATATACTTTTGATTGGTCCAAACAAAGCAAAAGCACTGAAAATCCGGGTACAACCTGACGGTGGACCACAAACACAGATGAAATTTCAACTTGTGAAAAAATCGCGCAAAGTAGTCAACTTTGCAAAATTCCAGTAAATTCAATTTTTGTTGCATCAAAAATCTAAAGACAACAAAATATCAGAATTAGAATAAAATTTGTAATGATATTTTTACAAAAGCTCTACCAGCGCTCAAACAGTTTTTAATAGCAATCGAATGATAAGTAGGTTTTTTCAGACCACTTTTTTGAACTTTTTGTGACCATTTCATTAAAAAAAAAATTTTTAAAATATTTCTTGGCTTCATGATGTAGACATTAACTTCAGCTTTCATATGCATAAAACAAATATTTTTTTTGGACGTGTGATATATAAACAACAGCAGTTTTCCTGAGGCATGTTTTTTCGGATTTTTTATTCTTTCATGCTGAATAACGAGAAAACTAGAAGCTTTAGCTATATATAATGTTCTAAACATATTTTACTGACATTACAAGGTTTCTATTGACATATGATTTATATGAAATTAATTATAATTCAAACGACTTAGATAGATTTTACTTTTGGAGTGTCAAATTGACACTCTAAGTCGGAAAAGGGAGTTTTTTGTCCAGGCTTCCAGGGTTCGTCCATAAAAAAAGTAAAGATGCAATATTAAAGAACTTTTGAATTCATTTAGGATCCCCGAAGAAATTTTTGTATTCTGAAGCTTCTGAAAAAAGTTACAAGCCTTCAAATTTGCATTAGTGTCAAAATGACACTCTAATGCGGATGAGGGTTAAGAAATTTAAAACTGGAAATTGATCCGACAAGCAACCTTAACACATTAAAGACCGCCATGAAATCTATGACCAGAAACACCAAAATTCGGCATTCTATATCTCAGAAACCTTAGAATTTTCAAGTTAAGGCAAACGCTGTGTTCAATTTTGTCCAATAAAGTTTAACACTCAAATCCAGTCCATTCGAGTTATACTTCGAAGTGTAACACACTGTTGGCAATAGAAAAAACGAAATATCTCGTATTTGGTTCGCAATGTGTTAACCCGAATAGCAAAGACCATGGTATTAATATAACCGAACAATGATTTTCACCTTTACAATAAAATTCATTGTAATATCTAAATCTCTGTCAACTACATTAAATTTTGAAACCACCATAGTTTTTTAAGTCACCGTGGAGTATATCGTTATTTCAAAATACTTCATGGTGCTCGAAAATATCAGACGCACGGTATTTCAATAATTTTCTTGTGATTATTTTTGTTACTATGTACTTTATGGTAAAATTAAAATCTGAACCATATCGACCATTGGTTAATTTCTGCTCTTTTTACGCAATTACAATTTTTCGTATAGTTACTATGCGAGCGCGCCATTTTGTTCGGAAGAACAAAACAAAAACAGAACAGAGGAGCGGAACCGGAGAAATCCGTGAATTCAAGTGGAATTCAACTGGCCGGGTTTGAACCAGCAGGTAAAGTGTCGATCCTCCTGGCTGGAGGAAATAGCCCCCGTTGATCAACCATTGCCTAGCAATGTCTCAGGTTTTAAATTAATTTATTTTAAAATCAAACGGCAAGTAATGAAGAAAAACAATATCCCCTTTCAGGTATTACGTAAAAACATTGGCATGAAATTTCACCTCGAGAAAATACGGCCTCCGATAATCATGCCTCCAGCTTCTGGAACTGACCAAAAAGCAGGTAAGTTTTAGATGATATCCACTGACATGGATCAAAAAAATAGTGTTAAACATCTTTTTCCTATTAATTTTTTATTTATAACTAGCTGATCCCATACGAACTCCGTTTCGCTTTCAACTTTTAATATGTCATGAACAGTTTGTATAAAAGTCGATTGCCAAGCATTTTCCAGATGCACTTCCTAATTCATTGTTAATTTATAATTGCAAAAGTATTGGACGACCACCGATTGCTCTTCCCTCAATACTCCCGTGTGCAAATTTTCAAAGCAATCCATTGTATTATTACGTCAATATTGCTAAAAACAGTGAAAAATTAAATTATTAGGACGACATCTTTCGTCAACCCCTTGCAAAACATTTGACATCTGAAATCGATTGTCCGTCCCTGAAAACTACCGTGTGCAAATTTTCATTCCAATGGGTGTCGGGCGCCATGAGCTTTACATAAGGTGCGGAGATATTTTGATGCTGTCACAAATACATCAGTATCTTCAGACTGGTGTGCGTGCAATGCGGTCTGATTCGCATTGATGACGTCATAAGAGTTGTTTGGGTTGCAATTACGGAAGAGTTTTTGATTTAGATAACTTTTGTTTAATGAAAAAATGACCAAGTGCTGCATAAAATCCTGCAAAATTTCGCAGGTCGACGCTAAGAAGCAAAATAGAGCAGTGAGTTTTCATCAGCTACCGAAGGAACCCGCGGTACGCAAAAAATGGCTCGCGTTCTGTGGCCGTAAGGATGGATCCGGCATATACGTGTGCTCCCAGCATTCCGAATTGACGGAGTTTGTCAATGTTTATATGGAAAACGCAAAGAGGGTTCTTATAAAATCTGGTAAGTATTTCTAACTTAGGCCATTATCGCAATATTCTTTATGTTTCGTTTTTTCTCTCAGCTTGCCATCCGTTCGTGCCCTCCAACTGAGTCTGCTCGATCCATCAGAGCTTAAGTGAGGAACCGGAAGCAAGTGGTCGAAGAACTTCTACAGAGAAATGCAAACTTGGGGATCAGTTGAAGTCATCGCCCTCGATTACAATAAAGGATCTTCTAAGATGGTTATTCAACGACGACGGAACAATCCACGGTAAAAAAAAACGTTCTGTAACAACCGAATCACGCTGAAAAAAGCCATTCAATACTCATTTTGAGATGGGAAATTCACTCAACAAGGATATATGTTTCACCTTTTATACGAGCGTTCACTATCTTCAGTATTATAGTACTTTAATCATGTTAATTTGACAACTTTTTCAGTAAACTGTATTACGCACTGCAGCCCCGATGATGTTATGACGTCATCACTGTAATACACACAATGTTTACGTTTTTTCGATCACCTATACCACGGCAAACCGAGTTCATCCACACCTCTACATCTAGCTCATGGGGTCGGACGCACTGGATTTTGACAGCTGAACAGAGTGAAGGAAATTGTAAACAAATGATGCATGGAATCAACACTTTTAAATGTGAAATTTTGAAACACCTGCCGAATTTGCACAAAAACTGGTGAAAGGGAAAGATCGAGAAACTATTCAAGATTCTTTTTTTGCTTTTTTATTTTTTGAAATGTGTTCTCAAGGTGAGTATTATGTGATTGAAGTCAGTGCTTTCAAATGGTATTGAAAAACAAGCTTTTTTAAAAGTGAATTTATCAATGAAAAATGGTCAGTGTTAAATTTTTTTCAACTTAACATTCATAAAAAATAGTTGAATAATCACATATGAGCGAGTTTTGGTTGTGTTAAGCCGTCAAGGTATGGCAAATCGACTTGAAAGTTGACTAATTTTTTTTGGTTTTCTTTGTTATTTTTGGATTGATTCAATTGAAAAAATGCACAAAGGTAAGTTAATTAATAAAAAAAATCAGCATTCATCATACAAAATTATTATTACTTTAATATTAAACTATATACTTCACTCAAACAATGTACTTTTCATGTCTAAATTATTAAATAATTTTAAAACAATAATATCAACAAATCTTAGACATGCTTATTTGTTATACTTGATGTCAAATTTAAAAACGAATCTCATTTATGAGTAATTTAATATTGAACCGATAGTTTGATTTTTTTTTTCATAATTTTTTTGCCCAACATATTGTGAGGCCTTGTTAAATTGATTATCAGATGTGATAAAATAACGTTCTCAAATAAAAGTATGTTTAATTTCTGAACTTTTTTTCCATTCATTCCTGATAACTATTATAACTTTTTTTAAACTTATTAAGTGTTCGGAAATGAGATCTTATGAAATAACCAAATTGTAACCGAATGAACTTAGTGCATAGACAACACAAACTGTAGCCTTCCGTTTGCAGATAGTCGTTATTCGCTTACTCGAACTGCATGTATCTTTGAGCTTAAAAACACTTTATTGAATTTTTTGGCTTCTGCAAAACTGTTAAAGTAAATAAATTAGATTACACTCTAGGTCGTTTGATCTTTATTTACATTCCAGAACGATCAAAGCGGTTCCGCTAGAGAATTCGTTTTGTTCTAATATGCTTGTTTTGGTCAATAAAATCAGTGATTTTTATATGTAAAAAAAAATAGGTAGTTTCAAATTTCAAAATTCTACCAAAAATCGTTTTGCAACTAGTTATATCTCTATTAACTTTTAGTGAAAAAAACGGGGAGGGTCTAAGCAAAAATTCCCCATAAAATAATGTTTTCTGTGGGGTTCCATAAAGCGATGAATTAAACATGCATTTTATTTTAATCATCTGTAACTAGATCGTTGGAAAAAATTTTACAAACTATACGAAATTTGAATCTACTTACGTTAAACAACGAACTTGTAGAAGAAACGTACCAAAAAAACCTTTTTAAACTATTGAAATAACTGTTTGAAAAACCTCATAAATATGCTCACTTTGTGTACACTTGAGCTCACTCTGTTTGTAAATTTCACAGCTGGCAGCAGTACAGCTGGACTGAAACGAATCCGATATTGCAAAAATAATGGAAGGGTTATATGGACGACCCCCTTTGCCGGCCCCTCACACTGAATTTAATACCTGAAGTCCATTGCTCGTCTCTCAAAACTCTCGTGTACAAATTTTCGTCTGAATCCGATGTATAATAACGACAATATCGCAAAAAAGCGAACATTTAGTATGGACGACCCCTTTGGCTGACCCCTTACACAAAATTTGACACCTGAAATCAATTGGGGTCATCCGAAAATCTGAAAACAGTTTTATCATTCCTGGCCCTAATGACCACCCATGCCAAATTTCAGACCTCTAACTCTTAAAACGGCTGAGTCTATAGAGGACAAACAAACATACAGAAATTGCTTTTTATATATATAGACTAGCTGATCCCGTACGAACTTCGTTTCGCTTTAAATCATTGGTACGTCAAAATGAGTTTAGAAAATGAGTTCGAAACATTCTTTCAACAATTTTTGGGAAAAAAATCAACAGTGTTTAAAGTCGCTATTATTACAATTACTTGAAATTCAAATTAAACGGTTGATTGGATTTTTATTAAAATTTATGTGAGAGTGTTTTCTTCTCGATCGGTTGCAAAATCTAGACATTATGGCAGAAACATGTCCTATTTGTTTATGTGCACGACTCTTTTGCTTGATCTTCACACTTAAATTGGTATCAATTAACTGCCTCGAACAAAATTATTGCACAAAACACTGAACTTTCAATGAAACCCTCTTTTTCTGTCCCGTGGCTCGAAATTCGATAATTAAAACCAATTTTACGTTCCTCACAACTCCCTTGTGCCATTTTTTTTTTCAAATTATATGTGAAATAACGTCAGGAACTTGCAAACAGTGAACAGTGAATATAGACGCCCCTTTCGCCGACCCTTGACACGGAACATGCTACCTGGAGTCAACTGCTCATAGTTTATAAACCTCATCTGAACATTTTCATCTCAATCCGATGCATGATCACGACAATATCGCTAAAACAGTGAACAACTAACATGGACGGCATTTTTTTACCACGATTCAAAACTTGACTCCTGAAATCAGTTATCTTTTCTGTTAAACTCCCATGTGTCAATTTTGATTACAATTCTATGCTCAATCAAGAGAATATCGTAAAAACAGTGAACAGATAATAACCCCTTTTGCCGACATCTGAGTCAAGATTTGAAACCTGAAAGCAAAAGAGCGTCCCTCAAAACTCCTATGCGGATATTTTGATCTCAATCCAATGTAGAATAACGTCAAAATCGCAAAAACATTAAAGTTGGGTATGGACGACTCCTTCAGCCGACTTCTGATCCGCAATTCGAAACTTGAAATCGATTGCTCTTCCCTCAAAACACTCATGTGCTAATTTTCATCACAATACGATCTATAAAAACGCCAATATCGCAAAAACATTAATCAGTGGATATGGACGACCCCTTTTGCCGACCCCTGACCCTAAAATCGATTGCTCGTCTCTCAAAACACTCATGTGCAAATTTTCATCACAATCCAGTGTAAAATAAAGCCAATATCGCAAAAACATTAATCAGTGGATATGGACGACCCCTTTTGCCGACCCCTAACCCTAAATTTGATAACTGTAATGGATTGCTCGTCTCCCAAAACACTCATGTGCAAATTTTCATCACAATCCGATGTATAATAACGTCAATATCGCAAAAACATTAATCAGTGAATAAGGACGACCCCTTTGGCCGACCCCTGACACTAAATTTCATAACTGTAACCGGTTGCTCGTCTCTCAAAACACTCATGTGCAAATTTTCATCACAATCCGACGGAAAATAACGTCAATAACGTGAAAACAATATTTGTCTCGTATAGACGACCCCCTTCAGAAGGGGTCGTCCAAAAATCTAAAAACATTTTTCATCATTCCTGGTCCTAATGAGCATCCATGCCAAATTTCAGATCTCTAGCTCTTAAGGCGGCTGAGTCTATAGAGGACAAACAAACAAACAAACAAACAAACATACAGATAATTGCTTTTTATATAAGGCTATGATCATTTAGTATCCGGGCACTTCATTTCGGTGCTAGCTAGGTTACTATATAGAGCTCGGATATGCAAAACTTTAGCAGCGTTGTGATGGTTATGAAAAGGACTATCTTGACTATTTTTTTCAAATTTTTACGTTAACGTGTGTTTGAGATATTTTCGGTGCAAAAAGCCATAGTAAAAATAATTTTGCACAAATTTGCTCCTTTTACGCACTTTGTGCCTCGGAAGTTCATTCTTTTTGACTTGAATACTCATAAACTGTTTCTTTTTCTGAATTTTTTTTTGGTCCAGATGGTTGAGAAGTATACTCGCTAACTTTCAGCTACTCAGTTCAGAGTGGCGGTTACTCAGTTGTCGCCAAAACCGCACCTACTCAGTTCTGACTAAACGGCCTTTACTCAGAACTGACTAATAGCCCTTTTCGCGACAACTGAGTCATGGTTACTCAGAATGCGCGAATAATTCTGAAGCGGTTTTTGGCCGCTTTTTTCATGCTAGAATAACTAAAACCTGTATTATTATTCAGACAAATGATGGATTTGTTGATTGATGAATAATAAAAGTCAAAATATTGTTCATTCCTTTATTTAAAAAAAACCCGCAAACTTTTTGAATTTTTTTTGCCCGTCGGGTTTCGTCTCCCGGGCCGGGACCCATTATGCCGTACTAGATGGCAAATCTATTTGGACCATCATCACTTCGTCGCAGAATTCTGTAATATAAATAAAACCGTATCAACATCTACAAATTACCTTTAAAATCAATATATTCACCATGTAAAATTTCAAGTTTTTGCTGCACAAAACCAACCAAGTTCAACCGCCTCGCACAAACTGTTCAACATTTACTCAGTTGTCGCCTTCAAGCACTCGAGTTCTCTGAGTGGCGAATTTCCTGCCGTCTGAGTAATCTTTCCGCTGATTTCTGAGTTCATTAAGATCAGCCGTCGGCTGCTTCATACATGTGGCGACGTCTGAGTAAAAGGTAGCCGGGCTCTGAGTATTTCAAATTTAGCGAGTAAGGAGCTAGTCTAGGATGCTTACGAAATTCACACCAAGCATCAGAGTGGAACTCTTGATCTCAACTATAGGAACAAATTTATGGTTATTGGGGACAACTGAATGCAGACCTCTTAACTATGCAGTAAATCCGTTTCCGACAGGCAAAAAGTGTTGCCTGTCAAGTGGACACCCGGGAATTAACTAAAAATTAGCAGTTCCATGGATCGCAATCTGTGCAACCGGGTTTTACGCAATGTGACAGATGTGTTCTGATGGGCCAAGAAATTTATGTTAAACCCGAATTTAAGAGGTCATATTCTTCGAGATGCCTACTCATGAAAAGGTTCCAACCAGATTCCAATTGATTTTTATAGATAAATTTGTGTAAAATATCATGATTTTGAAAAGGTTTAGCTTCTGTGGTAAAAATAATAGATCAATACATGGCTGAAAAAAGTGTGCAAAGATAAAAATTAAATTTTATCATAAAGTAAGAGTATTTCTTGTCATCAACGATAAATTATTTTTTCAATATTTTTACATTAAATATCATAATAACACCTTAATTTCCTTCATAGAAAGTTTTTCGATCAAATCAATAGTTTTTAAAATACAGAGGTTTGAAATTGCCCGGATACTAAATGATCATAGCCTTATATAGATTAATGTAAAATCGTTTGTTTATAATAATGTTTTTTTTAATAAAGTAAACTAAACACAAAAAATGTGTTTTAATTGAATTTATACTCTTGATAGAAATAATTAACACTATAAAACCATGAAAATTCAAAATCCCAAATATTTTTATGCTCTATGAATTTACAATTATGTTCATTGTTGTTGAAACAATGAAAATCCCTTGAAAAACAATGAATTCCACAGTTTTCCTTGAAAAATTTAAACGATATTAAAGCAATACATTTCATGGTTTTGTGTTTCAGAATGCATGGAAAAAAGTGGATTTTTTCATTGTTAAGTTGCTTAACAACGGGAAGTTCATGCGATCTTTTCAATTTCCCAACAATTTATGTTAATTGTAAAATATATTTAATAGTTAAACTTTTTTCTGAATTTTGAATCTGCATTTCGGTTCTAAATTTTGAACCTGATTGTGAATCAAAATTAAAATATAAATTTACAAAGATCTGAATCTAATTTTTCAATTTTGGATTGCCATTTCAAAGCTTTAAATTTTTGAATTTTGTGAAAGAATTAAGTTTAAGAACTTCGAATTTGAATATAGAACCAAATGTCTTTTTTTTTATATTCGAAAAACTATTATCAAAATATTGAAAATACATATGATCTCGAAAAACATGATTTAAATTTGATACTTATGAAATGTAAAACCAAATTTGAACCAGGATTTCAAAGCAGCTTTTCATTTCTGATTTCTTTTGATTATTTGGACTGAAAATCAAGAATCCTGAACTGGATACACAATAAGACAAAACGCTGCACATATAATGGATTCCCAAAGGTGCATAAGTATGTCTAGTTTCAATTTTACGGTCTCTTTTCTGTCCATCTGGTTGGTTTTCAGAAAGGAACTTCTATATTTGGTTAACCTTATATTTCTCTTAGCACTATTATGTGCATAAGGATTTAAATTTTATTGTTTCTTTTATAAAACACCTACAAATTGTGTTCAAACCAATAGTTTCGTTTCCAGGGAAACATTTGACCATGCCATTTGACCATGAACATTCAACCTGGAATACGAATTTAGAAGCTGGCATCTTATAGACAAAGAAATAAACAGCAGCATCCAGCATCACTCTCGCTTTCGTTTGGTAACTCATTTTCACTCGTTTGCTAGAAAAAAGGAAGAGATCTCGCGAATATGCTGCGCATGTTCTTTGACCAGTGAGCCGAAGTCAGCATCCGACAACGAAAGAGAAATATCCTTTACACCAGAAAAAAATTGTTTTCAGTTCATCTAGGAGTCTGTTGCGCTTTCCTTGGACCTTGGTTTGTCGGGAGATTGTACCTGATTCTGACTGAAATCATTATTTGCACAGAATTTCACTCGCCTCGGTTGGTGCTCTATTGCTCGGAGCATCCTGGCCAATCGTCACCGCACATGCCGAAAATTAAAAGCAAACGCTAAGAGCTTTTATTGACGACATGAAACACACATTTTTCAACCAATCTTTTGCCATTTCATTGCGTTCAACAGTGTCTTACAGATGAACAAGACCTTCGTTCAACGGTTGGTAAAAATCGGTTTCAACCGTTTCAACTGGTTTCTGTCAACTGGTAGATGTTCAACGAGCCAATGTTTTGGACCCCGCTTAACAAAATGAATGCTTGGAATGCTAGGAAGAATGCTTGGATTCGAAGCATTCTTCAAGCATTCCTCCCATTGAATTCAAGCATTAAACCGATTCTACTTGAAATGGTTGTCCCGGTTCAAAATGACAGCTCTCGTTGACATCTGTCATGGTTCGATTGTATTGGTGTGATTTCTACTTGCGTATGTGTTAGTGCATTCGTGTATGTGTGTGCGTGCTATTTTGACACGGTTTAATTAAAATATGATTTTCAAAAAAAAAAAATTAGAATTTCTGAACATCTTTTATTTATTTCAAAACTTTTTCATCAACTTTATACAATATAATCATTTCCCTGTGCACAGTTTCCATATATTTTGTCACAATGAAAAAAATTGAATATCCCAGCACATTTAAGCACACCGCTAGCGAGGAACGGTTGATGCTTGAACTGCATGCCGCTTCCGTCCGAACCTTCGGTTCTTTTCCATAGTAGAGGTATTCGGTTGAACGTATCGTAGCGGAAATTGTTGCCGCTAAATTCCAGCTCCTCGTACTCTTCCGCACCAGATCGACACATGGAAAAATTCTTCGCCAAAGCCTCCTTTGCCACCAATTTTCGTTTCGGGGCGTGCATCAGCATTTGCTCTGCATGATTTTTCGGAAACTGAAATAGAAAATGAGGTTTAATAAATAATATTTATCAGCAATAACTAAAAAATTACCTTCAACAGCTTTTGCACGATGCTGCTGTCGAAAAGGCTGGTAGCAAAATGGCCGTTGGAAACTTAGAAATTATTCCAGGCCTGCCTCAACCGTGTGTTGTATAGACGGAGGAATTATTTGTTTATTATTTTGTGCTCGCGTATGTGTGCTATCGGTGCAATCAGCTGGCTTGCAGATGCACGTTAACTTTTGAGACCTCAATTTTTGGTATATAACGCAGCCCTACGCGCAAAATTTTTCGCTCAAACCCAACCCTACGCGCGGAATCGTTTGCTCAAGGTTTTAAAAGGGCCTGCGGGACTAGTCAGATTGTTGTTCAATGAAGCAAGTAGAAACTAGTCGAAACCAATCCAGCTCGGCAGCAGGATTCGTTTCGACCTGGTAAAAATCGGTCGAGGTCAATAGAGTATTTTCTGAGACAGATGGTGGTAGGTGTATAGTGAATGAGAAATATAAAGAAAACAAATAGTCTTCCTAAATCATGACTAAAAGATTATGTATGAAGAAAACTAAAATGAAATTGAGTGTTGGAAGCAAAATATGAGTTGAAATCAACTGTATTATTATAATTTTATTTGAGACACTTTACCATCTGTATGGCATTCGTATCTTAATGTTACACAGTAAACGAAAATTACCGAGTTCGGTAATTTATTTTACAGAAACAGTTCTGTAATACGAAAATTTTCGGTAATTGAATGAACTGACGTCTATTTTTACAGATCTTCATTAATCCACATCTAGAATTGCCGAAGCTCGATAATTTATATGTAAACAAATCATTTCGCAATATATTTTCGGTAAAAAACGCCGAAAACTGTAAAGTAAAACTGAAACTACCCTCTCTTTCGAGACAAACGTCAAAATTCGATGGCAGTTTTTCTCATTCCCCTTCTCGCTTTTGCAACCGTGTTCAATCGTTTGCTCGAGAAGCCTTCCGCCAAATTATTTAGCAAGCAAGGGTCGCCATGTTCGTCGGTTCGCGTGTGCGTTTAAATGTTTTGCGTTTTGTTTATTTATTTTAGCGTCAAATTAATGGTAAGTATGAAATGGTTAATGGTGCCTCATCACCCTCACTAAAATCAGCAAAGCCGTCACACTTGCGCAATAGGATTCGTCCAGCTGGAGCAAAGTGCACAGTCTGAATCACCAAACATCCGCACTTTTTTTCCTTTAATCAACTTGCATTTCCGTTTCTTCCAGAGCAGAACGACACTACTACCGGAATGGGAATTAAAATAGTTGCGGCCGCAACATGCATTATCATTCGGGCAATCATCACCACACCACCATCATCAATAACAGAAATATCTCAGTACCAGCTTCATTGGTGAACTGATTTGGAAGTGATTGGGCGGCGTTCGTATTTTCCGTTTATTCTTCCCGAATAAATGTGTGTTTTGGTTTTGCCAAAGTGTGCGGAAACATGTAAGTTTTAAGTATTTTATTATGGTTGAAGTGTTTTTAAATAGTATAAATGATTCTTTCCAGGGCCAAAATCACCTGCAGATGGTCCCGGAAGTGGAAAGCAGCGACTTTTTTCGTTTTTGTGATGGAGCCCGGATACGATTCTTTTAGATTTACTGGAAATGAAATCAGGGCTCGTTTACGGCTACACAGAAAAAAATAATGACTATTACATGTCATTGAAATCGATTGCCTGTAAAACAAAACAACCTGTAATCCAAAATACAGGTAATTTTCAATTGATTTTTCGGAAAGGAAACAGAACATCATAGAATATTACAGCAAATGTCGTGTAACAAAATGAAGCATGATATTTACTGTAATTTTCTAGGTCGAAAATAAATTATGTGTTGCTAAATTTTGTGCCGTCCAATAATTTTCAATAGCGTAACTCAAGTGTACTGGCATCCCAGTTGAGGAACGTCAGAAGAACAGATTGTTTATTTTTATTATTGTTTTGTTTTTTTTTCGGATCGGTTCTGTTTTGTTAAGCCTAGTCCACACTAGGCAACATGAACTGCGATTTTTGTTATGAGACGAACTTTGTTGTCTGTTGTTGTTGTTGGAAACCTGAGACGGTCTCAGTGTCTCCCGAAGAAAATGGGAGACGCTGAGACCGTCTCGAGACGAGCCGTCTCCTAGTGTGGACTAGGCTTTACGGAGTGAATCAGTACAAAATCTGTAACCGTCGTCAAGGCGGCCTATCGGCCGTAGGAAACAGCTAAGACCCGTCGGGAAAAGCAGCTCCGGTTTTTAAAAGGCAGCGTCGAAGAATCGTTCGATGCTCGATGGCCTGCACCAGTTATTTTAGGTGTCGGACGGTTGTTCCGTGGCGGCGGCTGTGTTGTGAGTATTTGCTTTAGTTTTTCCGTCTTGTGAAAAATATCTTATCTTATTAATTTCAGATCAGCGAACGGAAGTATTGAAAAAACAAGAATCTGTAAGGATATCACCCGACATTGATCATATTCGTAGGTCATCGGCCGTTTCTTATACCGAAAAGTGATTATTAATATGCGTCAATCTTTTTCTAGTGACCGTAACAACACTGGGGCATACGATTGCTGAAATTTCGGCACATACTTCGGAACCAAAATCATAGAAAACTTAGAAACCTGGTGAAATATGAAATGAGATGGAGAACCAGATCGAACGGGAAAACTAAGCTATCAATATGCAGAATCAGTACATCATAGTCATCCGGAAACAAAAACAACAGAACGAAGAAACCTTAGTAAGCGGACTATGATACATCCGGCTGAGAAAGTGAAAAATTGCTGAATCCCCTTATGTAAGCACATCTCATGTGTCTGTCTCTCTCAACTACTATCATCATCAACCTTTTCTCAAACAAATCGCAGATCGAACACTTGGAATAAATAGAGAAATTGGACCACACTTAAGGATATTTTTTTTTTTATTAGTTGATCACCCAGGTGGTAAATCCTTTTTACGGATTGCATTCCAAGGCACGGCGAGCGACCGAGTCCCCCCAGTATGCTACTCTGGGTCCATGGGTGCAATTGGACGACTCATGATACTATGTACCCCTACGCCATAAAGTCCACCTGGGGCCTCTGGCCATAATTCCCATCCGGGCCTGCAACGAAGGCTGTACCCAAGATGGGAGACCAAGTCCGCGCTTAAGCGCTCTTCGGCAAACTCCAGTTCGAGTCAAACTCCAGCATATATACCCTGCCTCTTATTACGATTCAAGACTAAGGACCTCGCCTCTAACGACTTGAGATCCGGCCTTTACTCGCAAATCGAGACTAGCTTGGTTCCCACGAAAAAACGTGCGCTCCGCCTCTGTTCGAGACCACTGCAAGAGACCAACGACCTCGCCTCTAACGACTTGAGGTCTTGGCTCCGCCTGGCTTGGCTCGAGGCCCTCTCCTCTTTGCCCGTCCGTGTGCCGAATCGAGAGCAGCTTATCCTGGACTCGCGCCTGTCACAGCACACGTACGGGTCTTAGACGCTTACGACTCAGATGAATCCCGACGGTGATGTCATCCTACCCGACTCGAGTGGCTCATCCGGCGGCGACGTGAGACCACTCTACCCGAGAGTATTCCGCGACGTGAATACTCTTCCCCCTACGAATTCGACTGCGAAGAAGGTATAGTCTTATCCCCACAGCCTCCATCGTAGAGGGCGCGTTCGACTCGGATACTCCACGACGATAACGTTGGAGGTATCCTACACACAGACGCGCGACGTACCTAGCAGCTCGGCATACGCAGAAGGTATAGTCTTATCTTTGTATGCTTTACTGCCAGGGTCGGACGCACACTACTCAGGTGCTCCCCGACGAAGGAGTCACCCTACACCGATCGCGGACTGGTGCTGGTTCCAACTCCTCTGCAGGGCAGTCATGATCCGGGTGAACCCATCGCTGACCACGCGCCAAGTGTTGGCGTCTTCGCACATCCTCTGCACTATGTTGTCGGCTGTCGCACTTAAGGATATGAAGTCAGACTTACTCGGTAAGTTGTTGAATCAACAAAAATTTAATATTTTTAAAAATTGAATTATTCTAAAAAAAAACCGCCGAGCTTCACCCAAAACCAAATATTCTAGTCTTAAATAAACAAAACAATCATCTGAAAAATCAATGAATTAAATATGTTCTGATAATTTTAGGTACTCATCGCATACTTATTGTAATTCCATTTCCAACAGACTTCCTCAAACAGCATGGCCGGTGTAGAAAGAGTTCCACCCGAAAAAAAAACACTTTTACACGTCTTACTATCACAAGATGAATTTGAAACCCAGCTTGGGTTTATGTGTCTACCAATTTTAGGAATCCAGATGCTTACACTTCTGGTGAATCGACTGGAATAAAATCTGAATCAGAAATTCTTAACATCAGCACCTGAGTTCGTTTGACTGGCCTACCAAGGAAATTTTTCAGTTCGAATTTTACACGGCCTAGTACTTAGTTATAGATTTTGACTAGAAGATGGTATATTTCCTATTTGATGGAGAAATTCGCGTTGCTACAGATGGAAAGTTTCATGAAATTTCATGAATGAATTGCTCCGAAGATGGTAAAAATGTTATGAATTCGGGGGTTTCGAGTTTGACGAGCTTCAGGTAGAACTCTTCATACATTTTTTTTGCTATGCTAATCAAAGTTATTTTAAATATTTATAGGTAAAAACCCGTGTGTCTCAAAGCGGAAGGATTTATCAACACGCTCTATGGTTCACCTTAAATCTGGTGGATTCGTTCAAACATTCAAACATTAAATAACAAAATTGTTGTTTTGATTGACGAAGTTCATTTTGTTTTACTACCAATGCGCCACTCGGGTACAGGCACATTCAGTACTGTTTTGTAAACGCCAGTCGTATTGATGTTTGCCGAACTTTTTTATTATTGCATAATAAAACTTCATACCAAAGTATTGAAAAATAGTGAATAATAGTTGCGCATTAGTATTTATTATATCCAATTCCATTCCATTAATTTATATAACCAATAAATATAAAAGAAGTATGGTATCTTAATGGTGCGTTATAGAATGTTACGCGAACGTTATCGACCTTCTTGAAAGAAGTTCCATTAAATGCTGAAATCCTGAATAACAAAAAACAAACGATGAGTAGCTGTATTTAAAATGTTCGGGATTTTTTACCGAACCCTGGAAAACGTTCAGTAATTTCAGCTAAGGATGCACATCGCATAATTTGAGATGATTCAAGTCCCCAGAAGATACTTCAAGCGAGAAAATTTCAATTCTAAGGAACACATAGAGGCTATGTCAAATTGATGTTTTCGCATAAAGCGGAGATGTCTTCTGAAACAAAATTTTCGACTTGTGTCATTTCTTGTCGGACGGCATGAAGTACACGAGTCGAAAATTTCGAGATGACACTTTTGTTTGAGGTGAAAACATCGATCGAATGGAGCCTGGTCCTTATGTGTTCTTCAGAATTAAAATGTCTCGATTGAATGTGTTTTATGGAGACTCGAATCATCTCATGTAATGTGCTGTGCATCATAAGCTGAAATTGCCGAACGTTTTACGGGTTTCTGTAAAAATAACCGGAAATTTTCAGTTTTCGGTAAATATTACCGGTATTTCGGTAATAATTACCGAAATTTCGGAAAAAAATTACCGAAATTTCGGTAATATTTACCGGCATTTAGAGAATGTTTACCGGCATTTCGGTAATAGTTACAGGTATTTCGGTAAATTCCCAACAAACATTTTTGCTGATTAAAAACGCCAATTCTCTGATTGTATGCTGTTTTGAAGTGCTGATTGCTGTTTCAGCTTTCTGGCTGAAGAAAGAAATATTTCAGCGCTGTTTCAGCGTATAAGGAAGTTTTATTTCAGCCAATAGAAAGTAGGGGAAAATTGGCTGAAGAATAACTCGTTCAGCCTTTGTCCAACCATTTTTGACACCTTCAAATTTGACAGCCGTCAGCTGTATAAGGGTAGCTTCGAAAGCGTCTTTCAGCAATATCAAACTTGTTATTGTTGTTATTCATGTCATGACGAATCAAAATAATTATCTTTTGAATCGTCTAATGATTCGGAATTTCTCATTTGGCATGATAAAATGGCCTTGCCGGGAAATTTACATTATATTCTCAAAGCAATTTCAATTTCTTCATTTGAAATTGACCTTGGTTGAGAAATATTTTGGTCGCTTAAGAGCGACAGTTTTCTGTTCCTTCGCAGAATGCATGGTTGGTTCTGCCTTCTGCGGCATGAGACTAACAAGTCGTAGGTTCAAAGTTCGAGACGAGTTTAAATGAAGAAAAAATAACACGTGAGGGGAAAAGTAGCTGGCAAACATCGGACATACATCGGTCAACATTCTTTTTGTTTTTTTTTTTGTTGCTCCGTCAATTGACGTTTCATGTGGTTTCATGTCATCTTGGCTGATTAATTTCTCCAGATCTCGATGTTTAAGGGCTGAACAGCAGCTTCTCTCTAAATTTGGGTTGCCTTCTTTCAGCAAGATAGCTGATTTAAAATTAGAACTAAACAATGTTTCAGCGGTTGTTCAGCAAAAAATGTTTGTTGGGTTATACCGGTCGTTCGTAAATAATACCGAACTTTTACAGTTTTTCGGTAAAAAAAAAATAACGGTATTTCGGTAATAGTTTTAGATCATTCGGTAATAATTACAGGTGTTTCGGTAATAATTTCAGGTTTTCGGTAATTTATAAAGGTATTTCGGTTAATTCTATCGGTTGTTCCGTACACAGTAAACTAAAATTACCGAGTTCGGTAATTTATTTTACAGAACTAGCTCTGTAATTAGAAAATTTTCGGTAATTGATCAATTTGACGTTTAGTTTTTACCGAGTTCAGTAAATCGGCTCTTGACTTACCGAAGTTCTTATATTTTAATGTAAACAAATCTCAATGCCATCAATTTTCGGTAAAAAATCACCGAAATCAAACTGCAAACAAGACGAACGTCAAAATTCGATTGTCATTTTTCGCACTCCGGGTCTTCCTTCTCATTCTTGCAACCGAAATTAATCGTTTCGACTACTTTCGTGTGCTCGAGTGTGATGGGTGTCTTTTAACCGGCCAGTCGTCGCCATTGCTCGGCATTTTCGGTTTCGCGTGCTTTGAGCAATGAAGCAGCAGTTTTTATTTTTGCTTCGATGGCCTCCATGCATGCACTTGAACGCACATAGACGATCGGATTTGGGACATCGCCAGCACCGCGGCGCTTCGCATGGAATGGATTGCTAATTTGATCGCAGCTCCAGTAAAGGTACATCAGATGAGTTTATTTTCCGCACTTTAGTAAAAAATTAATTTTACTTCCAGGTCCCGTGGCTGTGACAACCTTCCTCCAGTCACCTGTGGCAGATGGCCATTGTCCACAGAATGTGGAGGAGGGGATCCTTGAAAAGCCACGAGACGGTACCATGTTGCCATAACACAGAAAATAAAGTTAAAATAATTTGATCCAGCTCCTCATTTTTATTTGTAGATTGAGCCTCTGCTATTAAGGCGTCCTCTAGAAATGCGATAGTATTTAGCAAAAAATATTTTTTTCGGTAATTTTTAACGAAAACCGCAAAACGTTTGCTAGTTTCAGCTTATGATGCACAGCATATTACATGAGATGATATTCGAGACTCAAATCATCTCGTGTAGTATGCTGATTACGTACACCAATCTACGGAACGTTTTGCGGTTTTCGGTAAAAATTAGTGAAAAATTTAGTTTTTGGTAAATATTATCGGCATTGCGGTAATAACAGATATTTCGGCGAAAAAAATCAATTTTTCGGTGAAAACTACCGAATTTTCGGTAAAAATTGGAGCAATTTTGTGAAAGTTACCAGTTTTTCGGTAAACATTACCGAACTTTTTGAATTTATCTGGTAAAACTGACCGGTTTTTTGGTTTAAATTACAGATACTTCGGTAAACTCTTCCGATTGTTCGGTAAATATTACCGAACTTTTACAGTTTTTTCGGTAAAAATTATCAGTATTTCGATAATAATTACAGGTGTTTCGGTAAAAAATTTCAAGTATTTCGGTAATAGTTTTAGGTATTTCGGTAATCATTACAGGTTTTACGGTTAAGTCTACCAGTTGTTCGGTTTATATAACCGAGCTTTTTAGTTTTTCAGTTAAAAATAACCAGCCTTTCGGTATTAATTAAAGTCCTTTCGGTTCAACAATACCGATTGGTCGGTTATATAACGAGCTGTCATGTTGACAACTGTCAATATTTTGACAGATGATCAGCCGAGTTTTGGTTATTTTTTACCGAAAAAGGTCCGTAATATTTGACAGCTGTCACTTCTCAGCCATAGAAAATTACCGAACAGTTTAACGATCTCCACATGTTAGGATTTCGGTAAAATAATTACCGAACTCGGTAATTTTCGTTTACTGTGTATATACTACCGAGCTTCATAGTTTTCTGGTTAAACATTACCGGCCTTTCGGCAATAATAACAGGTATTTCGGTTGTACAACACCGTTGTTCGGTAATATAATGAGCTATCACGTTGACAACTGTCAAAAATTTGACAGATGATCTTAGATATGATCAATCGAGTTTCGGTATTTTTTCACCGAAAAAGGTCTGTAATATTTGACAGCTGTCACTCCTCTGACATGAAAAAAAATTACCGAACGGTTTAACGATTTACACATGTTAGGATTTCGGTAAAAATATTACCGAACTCGGTAATTTTCGTTTACTGTGTATGGACTTTACAGAGTTTTGTAAATGTTACATTTTTTCAAAAAGTCTAGAAGAGATTTTTCGCTGGATTCTTCGTTTTTTTAAATTTCGAAAACAGTTCCTTTTATGTTGTGTTCCTCTCGAGCCTCCTTGTATCCGTAGCAATCAGTTGAGATGTGTTGAACTGTGATTTGTACACCACAGAATTGACAAATCGGTGCAGGACTTTTGTCAAACAAGTGTGAGTGAGTGAGCCTGGTGTGCCCTATACGAAGTCTCGTAAGGACACGCTGGTCTGAGGGGCTCTTCCGGTCTTTATACTTGTTTGGCGTGTATTTATTTTGTCTTAGGAAGGATTGATTCGAGTGCCATCGGTAGAAATCAACTGTAGGAATCTGTGAAACGCATTAAACATCAGTCCCATTCTTATTTCGTTGTTGTCTGAGTGTGAACAGGACCGATGTTTAATGCGTTTCACAGATTCCTACAGTTGATTTCAACTCATATTTTGCATATTTTGCTTTCAACACTGAATCAATTTCATTTCAGTTTTCTTCATACATAATCTTTTAGTCATGATTTAGGATCATTGTTTATAAACAGTTTAAAACTTTAAATGAAATATTAGTGGCATGAAAAACAAACGTTGCAAAAGAGATTTTTAAGATGTTGTCTAAAGTCTGCTTCATTTAATATTGGAACACAAACAATTGCGTGTATTTCAGTCATTTATTAACGAATTCATAATTTGTTTTTCATACAAATGTAGCATTTTCTTTACTCTTTCATAAAAAAAAATTAAAAAAATTATTCATTGCTGTTTCGAAGAAATTCTCGTACTTTCCCCGTAATACGGCACATTAGGCGGCGCACACCCTTTCCGTCCACCGTTTTGGCGATTTGATTCCACCAGTTCTTCATTTGAGTCATGTTCCTAACAAGTTTTCCCTTTGCCTTAAGCCTCCGCTTCGTGATTGCCCAGTATTTCTCTACCGGCCGGAACTGGGGGCAGTTGGGGGGGTTGAGGTCCTTCGGTATTACGCTGACCCCGTTCGTTGCGTACCATTCCATAACCGTTTTGCTGTAATGGCATGGAACTGTTTGGGCTTATTTGTCCGGTTTTGCAGAAGATGATTGCTTGGGTTTTTTTTCGGGTTGGGATACAACTTGTTCGTATTTGCCCATACCTTAATTGATTGTAGGTCTTCGTTAATAGTATTTACCAGACTATCTACTTCAGTTACTGGTCCGGAAATGTAGATTTGAAGATCGTCTGCATACAGTTGGTAGTGGCATTTCAAAGACGAGGGCAGACTGTTGATGTAGAGACTGAACAGGAGAGCGCTTAGACATGACCCTTGTGGAGTACCATCGTTAAGTTGGCATTCGGTGGACAAACTACCATTGCAGTGTACCACCTGACTTCGTTGGCCAAGAAAAGACTGGATGAGGTCACATGCAGGTTGTGAGAAAAGAAATTCGTTCATCAGCTTCTGCTCTAGTTTATGATGGTCTACACAGCTGAATGCTAGTAAAAAGTCCACTAGAACCATCACTGTACAGTTGTTATCATCGAACTTGCTATATATGTCGTGAGTAACTTTACATAGGGCCGTGGTGGTACTGTAGTTCTTACGGTAGCCTGATTGACAGGAAGCAAGCAAGGAGTGTTCGTTGTTGCACAGATGTTGCGTGATTTGTGACATCATAATCTTTTCTAACACCTTTGAAACGGCAGGTAGGACGCTTATTGGTCTAAAATCTTTCGGCTGTGTTGGGTTGGGAACCTTGGCAATTGGTGTGACAATAGCTTTTTTCCATGACGCTGGAAAAGTATTGGCCTCAATTATGCTGTTGAAGATGTGATGCAGTATGCTGAGTATGAACGGGCAGAGCATCTTAATAAATGAAATAGGTATTCTGTCGCAACCAGTGGCATTCGAATCAATTTCAAATATTTTTCTGCAAATTTCATCCACAGAAGTAGGCGAAAGCCTACTCTACTACCTACTGAGGGAGCCTTATGTCTCCCTCAGTATGCTGTTGCAATGGTAGAGGATCGTTAGAAGTATTGGAGAGTTGTTGATGACCATGTGCAAAGAATGTGTTGAGTTGGTTGGCATGCAGTTCATTGCTGTTACAGGTATTCTTAGTGGTGTTATGAATACCCTCTCGTTTGAGATTGCTCCATAGTTTTTTCGCCGGGAGGCTTGGGTCGAAAAATTGTTCTGAATACCTGTTTTTGGCTGCTGTTATGAGAGATTTGGCTTTGTCGCGTTTCCTTACAAAGTCGGCCCATTCTGCATTTCCTCGTATACGATTTGGATTCCTCGAGTAAAGTGAGTATGCCATGTCACGGGTTTTGACTGCTCTTAAAATTTCATGTGTTATCCACGGCGTACGCTTGTAACGGGTACACTATCAATTAGTAGAACCAACAACAGAAATTCCTTTATAACATTTAAATTAATTATTTGAGAGCCAATTAGAAACTAAATAAACTGAAACAATAAGAATAAAAATAATTATTCATTAAATACCTCCACTTAGAACATAAAATTCAAATAAAGATTTCAAAGAGTAAAATCAACGAAGAAAGTTGAGTGAATAAATCCTCCCGCCAGGTACCACCCTAAAACAATCATTAACTTGAGCATCATTAAAATCAAAGCGCGCCTGTAGATGTATTCGATCACCCGACACATTTTTGGAGTAGAAAGTATGGTTTAGAGCAGGGGTGAGCAACACGCGGCCCTCGAGACATGTTCGTGCGGCCCGCGAAGCTTATTTCAAATTAAATTTATTTAACGAATTTTTTTTTCTACTTTAGATTATTAATTATCATAAAATAGCAGTCCCTAATAAACCAAATAATGATATGTATATGTATCAATAACTTGATATGCACGTCACTTGTTTGTCCCATAATCATTCAGATTGTTGACTTTTTGTAGGATTTAAGCTTTTTATTGAGTTCTTTCGAAGGCATAGATGAAATATTATTTATTGGAAAAACGGAGTAAGTTAAGTAATTATTTTTCGTTTTAAGCAAAGTTGTTAAAATTGCATTATGAAGTCAAATATTGTTGTTCTTGATTAATGACAGAAAATAGGGAACGTTTTATAATAAAGACTGGGTGAATGATTATAGATTTCTTATCGACATGACTCAGCGAAACTTTGATTTCTCGACAATAACAATATCTGTAATTCTGTGATTCAATCACAGGAGAACATCACTTTTGGTATCTCTGTTTCAATAACTGATTTGGTAAGATTTTGGCGTCCTGAATTCAAAACATTTTACAGATTTCGTCATTCACTTCTAGTATCCGTGATATGGCATGTGAAAATTTTTAAATTCATTCAACAACTTTGTTGAAGACTACGAGACGATTTGACTCACGGTTTTAAAAATATCAAAGATTCAATATTGTTTAATTTTTCCATAACTTTTTTCTCAGAATTCGAAATTACTCACAGTCTTTGGGAAAGTTGATCATTGAGTCAATGAGTATTTGAATTTCACAGTTTTTTTTTTTCAAAAATCACAAATTGAATAACTAATTTTTAATTATTTTCAAACATTTTCTCGAAACGCTGACAAAAAAACTAATAAAATATTTGGATTCAGCACCCCTGATTAAGTCAAAATCATGATTTTGACTGCTAATAACTGCAGTTATGATATTCCTTGAACCTCGAAAAATTTTGAATGTTGTTGTCTTGTGTTACACAGCAAAAAATTTCTAAAAGTATACGCAATCTAAAATACGAGTGATCTACTTTTTGACCAGTGTAATTCAAAACTTATGTAATTTTACACTCTTTTTGATCTATTTTTGAATCATTGGTATAAACTTAAATTTGTATGATCTATATTTACACGCCCTGATCTAAAAAATATATCTCAATATAAAATTATAAATCAAAAACATGAAATCCAACAAAGCACCTGGGATCGATTGCATCCCTGCTGAAATGCTGAAAGCCGACCCTGCCCTATCAGCACAAATGTTGCACCGTCTTTTCGCTGACATCTGGGATACTGCAACATTCCCGGCCGACTGGATGCAGGGTATCCTTGTAAAGGTCCCGAAGAAAGGAGACCTGACAGAGTGCGGTAACTGGCGAGGCATAACGTTGATCTGTACAACCCTCAAAGTACTCTGCAAAGTGATTCTGAACAGGATCCAGGAGAAAATAGATGCTACACTCCGACGGCAACAAGCTGGATTCCGATCCGGACGATCATGTGTGGACCACATCACAACGCTACGAATCATACTGGAACAAATCAACGAATTCCAGGACTCTCTTCTGCTGGTGTTCGTTGATTTCGAAAAAGCATTCGACCGACTTAACCATGAAAACATCTGGGCGGCTCTAAGGCGACGAGGGGTCCCAGAGAAACTAGTCCATCTCATCGAAGCACAGTATGAGGCATTTTCGTGCAAGGTCTTGCACGACGGTGTCTTGTCCGAACCAATCCCGGTAACTGCTGGAGTGAGACAAGGATGTATTCTATCACCGCTACTTTTTCTAATCGTAATGGATGAGATTCTGATTGGATCGATTGACTGTGCACCGAACCGAGGATTGCCGTGGAATCCTTCAACAATGGAGCAACTGAACGACCTTGACCTGGCTGACGATATTGTTTTGCTAGCCCAAACACAACCAGATATGCAGAGCAAACTCGACGACCTCACCGAAAGTTCCAAGGCAGCAGGTCTCAAAGTCAATGTTGGAAAGACCAAGTCGATGGAGATCAACACAGAAAATCCCTCCAGTTTCATGGTAGCTGGGCAACAAGTTGAGAAAGTGGAGTGCTTCCAGTATCTTGGTAGCCAGATAACGCCTGATGGTGGTACCAGGAAAGACATCGAAACCCGGATCAGAAAGGCCCGATTTGCGTTTGCGAGTCTCCGAAACATCTGGCGGTCACGCCAGATCTCTCTACGAACTAAAATCCGAATCTTCAACTCAAACGTCAAATCCGTATTGCTGTACGGGTGCGAAACTTGGTGCACATATGCGGTGACGACGCGAAAACTGCAAGTATTTGTAAACCGCTGCCTGCGGAATATCATCCGCGCTTGGTGGCCTGGCAACTGGATCTCGAATGAGGAATTACATCGCCGGTGTCATCAAAGGGCGCTAGAAATCGAGATTCGGGAACGTAAGTGGAGATGGATTGGGCACACGCTGCGAAAAGATGAAAACGAGATTTGCAGAAAGGCGCTAGATTGGAATCCAGAAGGTCATCGAAGAAGAGGCAGACCCAGAAATTCGTGGCGGCGAAGCCTAGCCGCTGAAATCCGAACTGTCGACGAGAATCTTGACTGGGACCAGGTGAAGACGCTGGCTCCGGATCGTCAACAGTGGAGGTCTTTTACCACGGCCCTATGCACCGGAGGATCGGCGCGGGATCATTAAGTAAGTAAGTAATATAAAATTACATCGAAAACAATGTAAAACACGACAGATCCATTGTTTTCCTTTTTTTCGCGGCATAAATTGTTATGTTTTTATCCGAGATGGTGGTTTATTGTGCGACAAGAAAAAAAATCGCTTCCGCAGTTAATTTAGTATAAAAACCGAACCAAATTCCTTCTAGAATTGAATTAAAAAATGGTAGGTTATAGTTATAGACGAAATGAAAAAAATGGAACTTCAAATTCTCTTTCGATTGCAGGAATTGCTGTTTTATAAATGGATCAAAAGCCGAATCAATGTTGAATGTTTCTAATGTTTAGGGGATTCCGATTACTATGCTGTTCCGGAAGGATTCAAGAATGCTGCCTGACGCTGATCGGCAAAACATCGCCCTGTAGGGGATCATCGGACACAACCACAATTCCAGCTGCCAGTGATGGTGTGCGTTTTTTGAGTTTGCAGTGTATCGGCAATACATGTTAAATAAAATGACACATGTGGCGTATTTATTCATAAACAATTCCCAAAGTCTGATTATTTTAAAAAGATTTGTATAATAAACGCTAATACAGTGAGGGGCAAAATAAAGTGTCCAAATTATTTTTTTTCAATTTCTTTTATTTTTCTGGTTAAAATTCAACGAAAACACATCGTAATCATTTTTAAAATATTGTTTATTATGTTCTTTTCAATTTTTGTTAATGTTGCGCTGAAAAAAAAAAAGAAAGTTTTTCTGATAGATAAAAAACAGTTGGTATTCCAAAAAAACAGGGGCAAAATAAAGTGTCCAGATCAGTACAGCTTCAAAAAATTCAAACTGAAGGCAAACAAGAACGATTTAATAATGGGTATGGCCTCCTTCAGCCTTCAACACCTCCTACAAGTGCTTCGGTATACTTTCAACAAGGTTGTGCAAGTGTTGTGGGTCGAGTTCCTCCCACGCATGCTCCATGGCATCAAAATAAGTATTTTTAATTTGTCACACCAGTCTTATCAATCAGAGCATCGAGGATGGCCCACAGATTTTCGATGGGGTTCAGATCAGGGCTTTGTGGGGGCCATTCAAGGGGTTTGATGCGGCGGGAACGGAAAAATGACTTCGTTAGATTCGCCGTATGCTTCGGATCGTTATCCTGCTGTAAAACGAAGCGCTCTTCGAGGCCTGTCTTGATGAGGGATACCTCGAGGTTTTTCCGCAGGATATTGCAATATGACTCAGCTGTCATAATTCCGTAAATTTTTACCAAATTGCCCACCCCACCCCAAGAAAAGCACCCTCACACCATCACGTTACTTCCTCCGTGCTTGACTGTTCCTTGGATATGGCGGTCTTGGAGCTCCTTACCCGACTTGCGCCACATATGATCCTGCTTCTTCCGGTTGAATAGCTCAAATTTGGATTCGTCGGCCCACAACAATGTTTCAAAGCAATCGAAAGATTCCTTTTAATTCAACCACGGTAAATGAAAAGTTCAGATACCGGTATTTCGATAGCAACTTACTATCTTCTTCAGTAAGCGTTTTCGATTGATATCGAGCACGGAGCAACGGAGGAAGTAACGTGATGGTGTGGGGGTGCTTTTCTTAGGGTGGGGTGGGCAATTTGGTAAAAATTTACGGAATTATGACAGCTGAGTCATATTGCAATATCCTGCGGAAAAACCTCGAGGTATTCCTCATCAAGACAGGCCTCGAAGAGCGCTTCGTTTTACAGCAGGATAACGATCCGAAGCATACGGCGAATCTAACGAAGTCATTTTTCCGTTCCCGCCGCATCAAACCCCTTGAATGGCCCCCACAAAGCCCTGGGCCCTTATTCTGCGCCGCGCGTGACGTGATGATTGTCACCTCACCTCGGAGTCACCGTGAGATTTGTCACCTTATTCCCGGAGTCGATCCGGTTAAAGTGACAGAGGTTCACTCTAGGTGAGCGACCGAATGAACTCATGTGTCAAATTTGCTCGGTTTATTTTATTTCGTTCGCGATTCCAAATGTTAAAATTAAATTTAAAATCAAAATGTCCAAATTTCGGTACGCAAACGGTCACTAACGGATTGCAAGGTTTAAGCAAGCAGCTGGAATAACTTTTGGAGCTGCGAATATAGCGAATCGGACAGAATTTGGTCTAATATGTTTGGTTCCTGGAGCGGCTTGGAAAAAAACATCCAACAAGATAGCGGAAATCGACGGCTGCTGCCCCAATAAACTGGTCCTTTGCATACAGATCAACACATGGGATACGACACCTCGACGTCGATAAACAATGGTTCAGTACAGGACTTCAAAGCTGTAACATTAATTTGTTCGAAAACAACATTACCGGGTGAAAGTGAAAAATCCCCCCGCGACGGGAATTGGATAAGATGAAGTGAAGTGCAAAAAATGTGTTATTTTAAACTCGTTGCATGTAAATAAAGTTGTATAAAATGAAATTATAACCTTTTTCAATTTTATATGTTTCAATTTATTTCCAACTTCTACCTAGTAATTTTTTGTTGTTGCACAAATGATTGAAAAAATCAAAAATTGAAGTGATTTTTGTTATGATTGATTCTTAAACTATCACACTTTAGTGTAATTAAACGTTTAGAGCCTAATTATTTCGTTTTGCATAAATTTTCCTTTAAATTTTTATCCCGTCACCACCTGAAAAGGTACCGACAATTGTCACCTAAAATTGTCACCCGAATGCGACGATTCTCACCCACGGTGACTACGAGAATAGGGTAAGAACTCACAAAGTTCATCTTAAGTGACAATCCTCACCTAAACCGACTACTGGAATACACAGAAAAAAATTCTGAATCCTTAACAACACTGAAATTGGAAATCTTGAATGTTACATGACATAGAACGCGATTTATTAATGTAAATTTACAGACTAAAACAAGATTGAATCCTTAACAGCACTGAATTTCAATGGCATAAATATTACTTGACACGGAACGCGATTATTTGATGGAAATTTACATCACATATGATGTAAATAAAAAGAAGCATCACATATGATGGAATTTTCAGTGCGAATTGAATATTACACGTCTTTAATATTTTACATGTCTTTCAAATTCCACACGCCTGTAGATGTTTACAGGCGTGTAATATTCAACTCGTACAGAAAATTCCGTCATATGTGATGTTTTTTTTTATTTACATCATATGTGATGTAATTTTACAACTTTTTTCTGGTCACACAGAATTCTTAACAGCACTGAGATAGAAATTTCTTAAAATTACACGACATGGAATGTTATAGGACATTGAATTAATATCCAATGAATATTTTAAAACACTGAACGCGTTAATGTCATGTAAAAATACAGACTGTCAAAAACAGGCACACACAAATGTCAACAAAGTGTTAAGTCAAGTCGTGCACCAGCAGTTTTCCCGCGAGTGAGTTTATCGATCTTGCTGGTTGCTGGAGATCTTTGATGCGGATCTGGAAGTGGCTCCACGTTATTAAATTTAGGATCTGGTACTTCAGGGAAGAAAAGAAAAGTATGGATGTAACTCCTAAAGACAAACAAAATTTGTGAGATAAAAAATTTTGCCGTTTAATAAAATGAATTATATTAATTATAGAAAGATTTTATTTTTTATTAGGAAATGAGAAAATTCCATTATTGAATCATATTAACGATAAATTAAATAAAACAAATTCCAATTGGAAAGTTTTTATTCCAGTATTCAGTGATTTTATAATTTACATCATTTTGATTTTACACGTTGCAAAATTTTACATCACTTTTATTTTACACGTTGCAAAATTTTACTGGCGAGTAATTTCCAACTAGCACTGAAAATTCCGTCATATATGATGCTTCTTTTTATTTACATCACATGTGATGTGATTTTACAGATTTTTTTCGTTGTGTGTACACAGAAAAAAAATCTGAATCCTTAACAACACTGAAATTGAAAACCTTTATTATTACATGACGTGGAACGCGATTTATTAATGTAAATTTACGAATTAAAAAAAAGTTGAATCCTTAACAGCACTGAATTCGTATGACACAAATATTACTTGACACGGAACGCGATTATTTAATGTAAATTTACATCACATAAGATGTAAATAAAAAGAAGCATCACATATGATGGAACTTTCAGTGCGAATTAAATATTACACGTCTTTAATATTTTACATGTCTTCAAATTTTACACGTCTTTCGAAGTTTACAGACGTGGAATATTCAACTCGAACTGAAAATCCCATCATATGTGATGCTTCTTTTTCGTTACATCATATGTGATGTAATTATACTGATATTTTCGGTCACACAGAACTCTAAACAACACTGAAATAGAAATTTCTTAAAATTACACGACATGGAATGTGATAAGGACATTGAATTTGAATTTAATCAATATTACAATACACTGAACGTGATAATGTCATGTAAAATTAAAGACTGTCAAAAACAGGAACAGACAAATGTAAACAAAGTGTTAGTCTAATCGTGCACCAAAGTATTTCGTTTAAGCAGATTCCCGGCGAATAAGTTTATCGATTTTGTCGATCCCGGAGATCTCTGAGAAGCACGGATGCGGTTCTGGAAGCGGCTCCACGTAACTTAACTTTGGATCCGGTACTATGGGGAAGAAAATAACAGTATATGAATGTGACTCCTAATGAAATTTGGGAAATAAAATGAATTATATTAAATATAGAAAAATTTCATTTTTATTAAGATATGAGAAAATTCCCTTATTGAATCATATTAACAATAAATAAAACAAAACAAATTCCAATTGGAAAGTTTTTCTTCCAATATTCAGTGATTTTATAATTTACATCCTTTTTATTTTACACGTTGCAAAATTTTACATCATTTTAATTTTACACGTTGCAAAATTTTGCTGGCGTGTAATTTCCAACTACCACTGAAAATTCTGTCATATATGATGCTTCTTTTTATTTACATCACATGTGATGTGATTTTACAGATTTTTTTGGTAGTGTGTATAGAGAAATAAATCTATAAAATTACATCAGATATGATGTAATGAAACAACGCGTCATGTTTGTCTGAATTTTCCATGCGAGTCAAATAATACATTTGTTTTAATTTTAAACGACGTGTAATTTTCAACTCGCACTGAAAATTCCGTCATATATGATGCTTCTTTTTATTTACATCATATGTGATGTAATTTTACAGATTTTTTTGGTTTTGGTAGGTATACCTTACCTGCCTCACAAAGTTGAATGCCTCACAGAAAAAAAATCTGAATCCTTAACAACACTGAAATTGAAAACCTGTATCATTACATGACGTGGAACTCGATTTATTGATGTAAATTTACAAATTAAAAAAAGTTGAATCCTTAACAGCACTGAATTCGTATGACACAAATATTACTTGACACGGAACGCGATTATTTGATGTAAATTTACATCACATATGATGTAAATAAAAAGAAGCATCACATACGACGGAATTTTCAGTGCGAATTTATTACACGTCTTTAATATTTTACATGTCTTTAAATTTTACACGTCTTTTGAAGTTTACAGACGTGGAATATTCAATTCGCACTGAAAATCCCATCATATGTGATGCTTCGTTTTTGTTACATCAGATGTGATGTAATGGAAATAGAAATTTCTTAAAATTACACGACATGGAATGTGATGAGGACATTGAATTTCAATTTAATAGGATCAGACAAATTTAAACAAAGTGTCAAGTCAAAGTCGTGCACCAAAAAGTATTTTTTAAGCAGTTTTCCCGTGATTAAAGTTCCCAGAGATCTTCGTGAAGCAGGAAGCGGTTCTGGAAGCAGCTCCAAGTTATTCAACTTTGGATCCGATCTTCGAGAAAAAATAAAAGTGTGAATGTGACTCCTAATATAAAAAAATGTGAGATTATAAAAATCATTGTCACCAAATGAAATAAACTAAATTAATTACAAAAAGGTTTTATTTTTTTTATGACATGAGATAATTCCATTATTGAATCAAAAATACCAATAAATAAAACAAAACAGATTCCAATTGGAAAGTTTTTCTTCCAATATTCAGTGGTTTTATAATTTACATCATTTTTATTTTACATGTTGCCATATTTTACATCATTTTTTATTTTACACGTTGCAACATTTCACTGGCGTGTAATTTCCAACTAGCACTGAAAACTCCGGCATATATGATGCTTCTTTTTATTTACATCACATGTGATGTGATTTTACAGATTTTTTTCGTTGTGTGTAGAGTGACTTGGGTGACTCTACTATCGTCACGTCACTCGAGGCGCAGAATAAGGGCCCTGATCTGAACCCCATCGAAAATCTGTGGGCCATCCTCGATGCTCTGATTGATAAGACTGGTGTGACAAATCAAAAATACTTATTTTGATGCCATGGAGCATGCGTGGGAGGAACTCGACCCACAACACTTGCACAACCTTGTTGAAAGTATACACAGAAAAAAAAATGTAATGTTACGTTGCAAGGAATTTTGCATTTTTCAACTCTGAAATAAAAGTCGCTCGCAAAGACATGTAAAAAACACGAACAAACATTTCCAGTTTCGAAAATCCATGTAGCCTCACATGTAAGAACATGGGTAGAAAGGAATCGGGTGTTTTCATGTAATTTTTAAGTTTGTCTCATGTAAACCTCCGTTCATATTTGTTTTGTTGTGTAATGTAAATCTACACAGTTAAGAAAAAGTAATAGTACTTTACACGTGAGTTTACATTTTTTGTGCATCTTACGAGCATTTCTAGCAAAATCATGTAAATTTTCTTGATCCACACTGGACACATGCGTAGGCAAGTACGATTACAATTAACTAAAAGCTATATGATATTCCATTACATGCAAGCTTATTTACACGCCATTACATAAAAAAATTACATGTCAAACCATTAAAAGCCTTGATTTGACAAAATCAGTCATTTGTTATCGAATCATGAGGCAGTTTTACTCTGTGAATAAATACTTCGAAGTGTATTTGAAAGTGCAATTCTTGCTCAATTCAAAGTTGTTTGGTTGAATTGCGAAAACTGGTATCTGTTGTGAAAAAATATTTTTGGAATCGAATGAATGAAATTTGAAAATTCATCCGGAACCTTCTATTTACAAAAAAAAATCGACCGTATGTTTAACTTCATATCGAAGAAGAAGGTAGAAGAGTTTTCTGTTAATATAATATACTATTCATTTGGGCTAAAGTGCAGTCCAATAATTTTCAGCAACATTTTGCAGTGAAGTCCCCGAAGAAAATCATAAAAGCACAATTTTTTAAATGTGAAACAAGAACATCGCAGTTTGTTTGGTTAGCAGTGAAAAAGAGTAAGTTACTTCTTTCTTAAAATTAGACTTTTGTCTCCAGGGTTTAGTAAAAAAACAAATCCTTCTATTGTCCTGAATCAAGAAAAAATATAGTGTTGTAGTCTACCATAACCCTTCCCCATACAAAGTAAGTTAAAAAAAAGTTTTTCAAATATCCATTTGGAATTCCACGTTGAATTTGAAATCTGACAAATTTTTGGTAAATATTGATTAATTTCAATCAGTGGTTATCTAAGTGATAATGACACACCAACAAATTTCTAAATTCAAACGAGCTAGACGCAAAAAAAGTACTAAATGTAAACGAGTGTTTTTAAAAGACCTAATAGCATTTCAGACCATAACAAGAATTATATTCATATCGTTTTATATTAAAACAGCAAACCCACTAACATACACCACTAATTCAAAACATTTTTAATACCAGTAAGCTGAAACTAAGTCGTCAATAAAAATCTATGTTTTGAATGACATGAAACTTTGTCTTCGAAGATGTAAAAATAAGTTAACAAAATCATATGAGTGAAAATGAATTCAGTCTAACGTTTGCAATTTTCTCCAAAGATGGATATTTTTAATGTCTCTGGACTAAATAGGTATTTTGGTTTATTTGTCGAGTTTGATTGATAAATGTCTGCATCACGTTGTTTAACCAAATTCTATTTTTTTTAGGGGTTTGGTTGATCAAGTTGAAATAATTGGAGTGTTTGTTGTTGAAGTAATTTTTTCAGAAAACATCAAATTTTACATTTCGCAGAACGAATTGATATAAAATTTATAGAGGCTATTCCACTTTCCTTGGGAAAAATCGAATTCTATAAGATGATAAAATTGCAGCAATGATCGGCACTACTTATTCTTCTATCGACAATGTTGATTACCGATTACAACAACTTAAGTTATATCCGCTGTTACAGGGTGAAATGGTGAGTGTGATTGATTTTTGATAATGAGATTACAGAATAGCAATACTGCAAAAAATATTCATAGTACCTAGATGTTTTCAAATAGATTCTGTAATAGAACTGCAATGAAAAATGGAAAAATATAAATATCTACTCCAAATTGGTTTGACAAATTCAACCTGCAGCCTTTTTTATCTAATTCAATTTTCACAAACGTTTTGGCAGTTTCGAAAGAAAACTATGAATATCTCACATTTAACACACGATTTTAAAAAGTATTAAAATGTCAATTTGCTTTACTTACTTGCATAACAAGCAATTTTTGTATTTAAGGAAGAAAGGGAAAACGATAACGCTAAAACAGAATGAATCGGTATTCCTCCCAAGGTCGAAATTGTTACCTCATTTGGGTCAACTCAAGAATTTCCACATATCGATAATCACTAGTAAAAATGTTCGTATTCTTTTTGCAAGCCAACGAACACAACGTTCTTTATTCCTCCTTTTTAAAATCCTTAACTATTAAATACGTAATATATGGTAGAAAAAGATTATTGCTAAGCTTTTTGTTGGCCTTTTCAGGCATTTTCGACTAACCTTCCTGACCCACCCTCTCAACTTCTTGCGAATATGCATGGTGACGAAGAGAATGATAAAAGCAGATAAAAGCGAAGCGCCGCTAAATGTCAGTTTGTCTTTTTTTATTTGCTTGTCCGCAATGGGACGGCTAAGACCAATATGTTCCAACTTGAGTTTACTAATTTTGGCTAACTACAATTCAAATATGCCGGAGTCGCAGACTCTGCGAAGGTTCGAAACTGCAACCTTCGCACTTATCCCTGACCAAGACAAAATTACGGATTACGGATATTATCGGAAGTAAGAATGTAAGTAAGTAAGTATCTAGTTTATAGAATAAAACAACGGTTTAAACTATCGACAATAACTTGAGACTCAGAGCCAGAGGTCGTCAAGTGTATAATATGTAGAATTAATTGTTTTTAAGTGTTTATGTAGTGTAGTTTTTGTTTTACGAGATTTCCATCATAAATTGTTTTCCAAAAATTTGAAGCTCTAAATCGATAAAAATGATGAGAATGAAAATTCCAACCATCTTGAGTTTGAACTAGAAAGAAATTAGAAAATGGAAACATTATTTAATTTCTATTTAATATTGAAAAAAATAATTCTATTCAGCTCGGAAACTCTGTAAGACCTATGTAATTTTTCAAGTAGAAAGAAATTGTATCTACGAACTATTTGCTTCATAATAAAAAAAAAACTTTTGTTAAAATTTGAAAATCTGTGGCACTTTGCATCCCTGTGGTATATAATGATTCGAGAAGATTTAAGATGACTATAAACGCTATAAATGGAATAAACCTACCTGGTTTAAAATGCAGAGAAAAAAGAAAAAAAGAAATCGACCAAATAACATTGGAAAGAAAAACAAAGTGTTTAGCTAGATAAAATAAAGCTATTTTGGAATACATATAGGTACTAGTGCTGTGCTGATAACCGGGAGGTGTTTCGATAGCTAACTAGTCGAGGTTTTGTTTTCGGTGAGTTTTAAAGTTTTCTTTTTTTTTTTTTTTTCGATTATAGTCGTTTTACCATCTTTATGGCATTCGCGACTTTATCAACGTTGCAGTTGGCGGATCGTTATTGAAAAACTATCCGGTACAACTGTGTTCGATGTTTACTCTTGGGCTCGAACTCGCGGACATCGGCAAAAGTGAGTTTTAAAGTGTTCACTTGAATTTGTTTTAATTGTTCTTCTATTTGCAGAAAAACTCATTTCATTAGATTGTGTACTCCCCGGTGGCCAGTTCGAGAATGAGTTTTATCATAAGTGCCAGTGGTATGCTCAACGGCGGTGGTGAAATCAGAGGGTTGGTGGTTGATCCCGAACTCACTTGCTGTGAATTGGTTATGCTCGAAAGATACATCCAGGACTTAAATTCCCGCAGTCATGGAGGCCGTCATTGTTCGGCCCTTTTTCTGATCCGCAAACCATAGAAGACAACAATTTAAACAGCAGTAAGTGTACTACAACTAATCTCATATTTAAACAACTAATATTTCGATTTTCTCAATAGGTTTATTCCGAATCTATCTACCATCTGGAATATGATTACCGAAGACCGGAAGATACGCATCCATCGTGAACGGCTTATTGAGTTTATTATTGATACGGTAAAGCGCCGGCATTTTTCTGTTCAAAATACAGTTTGCCACCGGAATGTCTACTGGCTCAGTTGGGGACAGCAGTACTACTTATTCTTAGTCCCTTCTTGTGAGTGTTTTGATTTTAATTTTTTTATTTGTGTTATTTTTGTGGATGTTCATGATTTTTTTCTTTCAACTTTTAATACAATTGAGAATGTATTTTTGGTCCATTGAGTAATAATTTTGCATGAATGAAAACCCTTTATCTTGTTAATTCATCCACTTATTTTACCGTTCCCTTTGCACGTCCTATTGACTATAAATAATCATGAAAAAAGAACGTCGTCAACGAAAAGAAAAAATAAACTATTGAGAATCTGAATAATGTAGAATTAATTTTTAATTTCAATGCATGTTAAGTGATGAAATGATGTTTGAAAAAGAAAATTAACCACGTTAAATAAATTGGATGTTTATGTTTAAATGCAGTTTTTTATTCGATGATGAATCCTTCAATCCATTGTATGGTGTCTCGAATGCTGAGCCTGAACTATTTTTAATGAAAGTCACAAAGGTCAGTTGAATGTTTTTTTTTCAGAATCCTATTTTTCGCGGTTTCACGGTTGTTGTTGTTGTTGCACTCATCTATCTGGGTTGACGGTTCCAAAAATGACTTCAAATTGATTTGCATGTGAATTGAGGCTGAAAATGTAAATTTCATATAAACAAACTCGACATGCGCTTCTCTGAAAACGCATAAAAGGTATTCATACATTTCAAGTATAATTACATTTTTTGTCCAGTGTCATTACAAGTAAATACGCGATTCTTTTCTACCCATGCTTTGACATGTAAAGTTACGCGGATGTTTTCTAACTTTGTATCTAGTAGTATTACATGCGATAAGCTGTTCCATTGCATATGATGAGCTGTATCATTACATGTAAATACCCGATTCCCTTCTACCCATGCTCTTGCATGTAAAAATACACGGATTTTTCTAAGTGTGTACCGAAGCACTTGTAGGAGGTGTTGAAGGCTGAAGGAGGCCATACCCATTATTAAATCGTTCCTGTTTGCCTTCAGTTTGAATTTTTTGAAGCTGTACTGATCTGGACACTTTATTTTGCCCCTGTTTTTTTGGAATACTAACTGTTTTTTATCTATCAGAAAAACTTTCTTTTTTTTTCCAGCGCAACATTAACAAAAATTGAAAAGAACATAATAAACAATATTTTAAAAATGATTACTATGTGTTTTCGTTGAATTTTAACCAGAAAAATAAAAGAAATTGAAAAAAAATAGTTTGGACACTTTATTTTGCCCCTCACTGTATGTTTTGAAATTTACATCATTGTGTATTTTTACACGACGGTTTATGTCATCCGTTTTCGTGCATTGTTTTCGATCTAAATTTACACGCCTCAAAAATTACATTGTTGAGAAAAATACACCGTGGTAGAATTTTATATCAAAATTGATGTTCCGTTTTCGTGCATCGTTTTCGATCTAAATTTACACGATTTTTTCTTGCTGTGTATGTGTGATGCTATTTAAAGAAATTTCATAGGCAAACTATGTCAAACATTGATTTAAATGATTAATTTTACTTCAAAATAAGCAATCCACATTACCAAAGCCATACAATTTGCTTGATTCAGCCTTAGAAAGCCTATGCCAGAGGTATCTTAATTGAATTAATAAAATTTATGAAATCTGTAAAAAAAATCGAATCAAAAATGTGAACAGTACACTGAAAACAGTAACAGTAACAGTAACAAATCTGATTAAAAATTTGTGAAATTATGAATTGTTCATGACCTTGCTCAACGTCTCAATGCAATGATTAAAAAAATCACCGTTTAAAAAAAAATTGAGGCTTTACGACAAAATTTGAATGAATTGTGAGAAAACTTTTTGAAAATGGGCAAAAAAAATCGCTTTGGTTAAGCTGCATGAAACGTGATGAAACTATTAAATGGAAGTGATGGCGAAAAATACCATCGCATCAGTTCGAACAAAAAAGAGTTTTTCTCAGAAAACGGATCAAAAAGATACAAACCATACACGGAGAATAAAGTATAGTATATTCAACAATAACCCACTTATATTCAATCATATTTCTGATTAATTCTCGGCTAACTATAAATATTAAACTTTGAACTATAGATATAATAGATAATCTGATTGATTTTGTGTGCTCAAATATAAAGATGATACATTCAAATATAGCTGTATGATTGATTTTGTGCACTCAACTATAAATATAATAAATTCAACTACAAATTGCTGATTGACCTTACGCAATCAACTATGAATATAGTAGATTCAATTGTAATGGTATAATTGATTCAATTGTAAATATGATAGATTCAACTAGAACAATATGATTGATTCTACAATAAATATTATAGATTCAATTTTATTCCTATGATTCAATAAATGAGCTCAACTATATATATTTTAGATTCTCCTCATATATTTAATTTTATTCTTCTATTTTCCTAATAAGCTTTTTCCATTTTGTTTCATTCTTATACTTTATTTAAAAAAATCACATTCTCACAACCAATTCCAATACTTTCGATATTTCGAATTATATTTTAGTTTCGTCCAGCAGCTTAAAGTTGGCCATCGGTTTCGGATCAGCCTGTGTGATTCTTTGAAGCCGCCACGATCCTGAAATTTTAAAATCACAAATATTATCCAACCCGGTGCTGTCGTTAAATTTTGATTACCTGTCCAATTCATGCTGTTCTTATAGGTCTGCCTAACAGATTGTTATCCTTTCAAGCTTCTGCTGATTGGTACCGTACCGCTGTTAACTGAAGGCGTCCTGAGGATTCCATTTAAAACATTGGTAAGCTGCTGCATCCGCTGGAAATTGACCTGGGAGAGGAGGTCAGAAAATGAAATTAATAGCCTATAACATCTAATCAAATGAAGCATACAAATTTATAATTATAATTGGAAGTTAAATCATTTGTGGAACTTACCATTTCGTAAAAGGACATGATGATCGGTATTTTGTGTTGCGTAGGTTACCACAGCTTGTTCAAAGCAATTCTTTCTTCCAGCCGCTAATCTGCCGCTAATTTTCCGAACCAACAGCAAGCATAGCCTTCCGCTGTTGTAGATTCAGCTTTGGAACACTTTGGAAAAAATTCCCTGGAAGAACAAACACACAGTACATACATTTTTCGTTATTTCGATGCTTAAAGCAAAAACTTTTTTTTTAGAACAAAATGCTTTTCAAAATGGCAAGAAAAACTTACCAATTCTTTTGAGTTTCCTATGGGAATTCTTAGCATTTCGCAGCTCGGCCGGTGAGTTTCGTCTTCCCATCGGGCCTTCGTCGTTTTTTTCCGATGAAAATGAATTTCCCAGGATGCACGCCACAGGCACTAAAGCCGCTGTTATTGAGGAAAATATGGAAGACTTGCGTTCCCCCATCGGTTCTCTTATCGATTTCGATGCCGGAAACAGTTTTGCCGGCAGCCGAATAGCGGCTAAGAAAGATGTCAGGAACTTCTGGTCGAGCATCAGCACTACGACCGCAGACAGGAACAAGTACAGGAAACGGCTTTTTGGTTTGCTGAAAAGCGCATTGACCGGTGCGATTCCAGGAATTGCTTGCGGGACTCCAGCAACAGCACTTCCACCATTGATCGCCGCCAGGAACCGTTTTGAGGAAAACCGGTTGTTCTTTTTACCACTGCTGGACTGCTGGCGAAATACTAGCAACCGTACAGGAATTAGTTTTTTCCTTCGACGAAATCGCTAATTGTTTTCCGTTTTTATTTTTTTTTTTGCCAAATGTACACACGCATAAACACGGAAGTTAAAATGTTTGTTAAAATCTCGATGATTAAAAAAATTTTAAATAAAAATTTG
>NC_073691.1:102851035-102898655 GCF_029784155.1 Uranotaenia lowii | reverse complement strand
GAAACTTAACCTTTAAAAATCAGTTTCTTAGTAATAACTTTTTTCAGTTAATTTTAAGTTTCATAACATGTTGCACAAAGTTGTTTGTCTTACTAAAATACACCACTTTGTTGAACATTTTAAGTTTGTAAAATGTGATACTGCAGTGCTTTGTTAAAACTATTACCGAAAATAGTGCTTTTTCCCGCTCTATTTTACAAACACCGGGCAACATCGGGCAGTCCGCTTTGGATGCAAAATGAAGTCAAAGATTTCGTCTACAAGATGCAGGTACAACCGTCTGTATTTATCCACTTGTATCCAAGCGAGATACATCAATTTTACTTTCCCATGTTTGCATTAAAAACCAAGATTTCTATGAAACTAAGCGCATTCTACTACGTGTGTCTTCTTCTAGCTTTTCCCTACGCGATGTCAGAAGCAAAGGTTTGGAAGCGCATTTCTATTATTAGTATCTCCAGCTTGTAGATTGTAGAGGATATCTATTTCAATTGAACGCACATTAGCCTGATTTCTGATGCCTGATGAAAAACTCAAAATATGAAATAGAAAATCTCAGTTAAAATTCCGAAAACGAGTAGAAAATTTGTTCTGGAAAAGATTCAAAATTTAAATAAAAACCATAAATTGATTTTTAAACAAAATTCAGTACTGAAGAGCAGAATCTCAACAAAGTTCGAAAGTATGATTCAAACTACAAATTAATACTGAAGAATTTCAATTGTCGATAAAATTGAAAGAACAATGAAGATTTTTTATTTCTCGAAATCAAAACTAGAAAATAAAAAATCAAATTCAGTTGAAAGGTAAAAAAGAAATATAAATTAAACAGAATTCAACAATAAAGAGTTTCAATCAAAAATCCAGAGCCACAGCTAGGTTCAGCTATCAAGTTAAGAATTCGAAACCAAAATTTCAAAAATTTATAATCAAAACTCGCTTTAGAAAATGAATGGATAATTTGAATGAAGAGCATATTTGGTCATTTCTTTATTTAAAACGGCTCAAACTTCTGGTAAAATTAAGATCATTGTAATATTCAATCAAATCATTGATTGTGTCTCTGAGAAAAAATAGCAGAGCTATACTTGAACACACGGAAATCGAATGTTGGCATATAGTTATGAATTTGAAAATTGAAAAATAAAAGACCGTATTGGTTATTAGTTTTCCGATTATTAAAATGTCTGGATCGAGCTCCGTACTTGAATTTGAAAAAAAATAATGAAAAATTCGGATTATTGATAAACGATGCATTTGGCTAAAAGTCATTGAAAAATTTATCCGATACAACTGACAAAGGAGTTGAACTAGAGAGTAATGTGTACAAAAGCCCGTCGTGCGTCGCGTCGCGTCAGCGTCGCGTTGACATTTCATTTTGAGGATATAGTTTTCCGTTTGAGCCACCACAATGATACGTCGCGTCAGTGAAGGCCTTGTACTAAAATGCAAAACTTGTTCTAAACAGCAGCGTTCTACAACGTCGACGCTCTGTTTTTTGAAAATAATCAAAATACTCTCGCGTCAGCTGCATATTTTATTTTCCGTTTTAAGTGTTTTTATCGAAGTTTTAAACAAATTGAATCCAAACTAGAAATAAATTCCAATTTCTCCTTTCAAATCATTCAATTATGCCATCGAAAATTATTATTCCACAAATCAGCTTTTTTAACGCCTCTGAGGAAATCAACGATTACTAATACTAGTTTTAACTTTCATTTTTTGTTTTTTAAACTAAATCAATATGATTTTATATCATTTTATTTCAATTTGTTGCTGTATTGTTAAACATTTTATTTACGTATCTAAACTAGGAATAGTTCTGTCATCATTTCGACCGTTTCTCATGCTATTTTCGAGGTTGCGTTTGTTTTACAAAATAGACACAAGCGAAATAAAGTCGGTTTGGAAAAATAATAAACTTGAAAATAACGAACAATAATTTTTATTTTATTATATAATTAACAATTACTCACTAATTACACTGTCAAATTGATATTGTTGGTACTGGCCTGAGCTGTCGATCCACTACATGCAGAAGAATTGAATTGGAAGTAGACCAGAGAAAATTCCATTGTTTCATCTATTGAAGACTCCTACTCTGGAAGATGTATTTTCCGCAGGCGTTGCTGGTGCCGCCAATGGTACTGGTTGTTATTATGTTCCACTGCTCTGAAAGACGATCAACCGCATGCCTGGTCTACCTTATGATTTTTTAAATAACCACAACTAACAATCTTGAACTCCACTTGCAAAAACTTTGACATCGCGAACAGAAGAAGCAAACCAAAACAAACTTTTGGTTTCTATGTCACCTTACGCTGTATTGTAATGCAAAAATCGTAGGATGCGTCGCGTCAGCGTTTTAGTATTCAACGACGGCGTTGACAGCTGACGCGACGCGACGATCGACGCTGTATTGTGTTTCAGCCTTTAGTCTTAAGAATCGCACCTTTTCCCCCAAACTCCATCCAACATCCTCCAACCCTTTCCAACCCCCTAGTTTTGAATTTAAATTTTAAAAGAACCCCAGCACATAAAAACTTTGTAAAAGAAAACGGCACAATAAAGATAGTAATAGTAAAAAAAAAAAAGTGATCGATGTTTACTCTTGGGCTCGAACTCACGGACATTCGAGAAATTTATGATAGATATTTTCTCATATGTTGTGTGCTTTCTTTGATATCTCATGTTTCTCTAATAGATACTTTCCATCACTTTCCCCTCAATTTTGAGTTAAACAACATAACGATTTTTAATGTTTCCAACTCATTAAGTGTTTAAGTGTCTTTATGTCACTTGTATAGCGTAGCGTCAACTGGGGCAACATGCAACATTTTTCAATTCCAATGGCTTCTAAAAAAAACTTATGTTCACAGTTAATCATACCCTTATGCATCAAAAGTTTTGAGGTTGATGGGACATCAAATTGGCGTAGTCAGAAAAATTATTGGTTACCTAAGTAATTTTCAATTTTCTAAAAACAAGCAATTTTCACCCTACTCGGAAGTGGGGTAGCTTGCAGCAAACTTTGTTTTTAATGAAAAATCTTATAAAACCATATGACAATTTTAAAATTTTCATGAATTTGCGATGCCTTAAAGAGCAATACGCATAAAAACCCCATTTGCAGTAATTTTTTGTTCTGTAAAAACTTATGTTCACATTTTTTTTTGCTGTAAATAAGGATGCTGCATACATTTAGGGGTAAAACAATAATACAAAAAACTCTACAAACTGAAATCATAAAAATAAATGTTTGGATGAAAAAAATTTCGATGTTGACAAACGCGCAATCCAATCAGATTTCATCATATGGAATCGAAATTCACAGGGTGTTTCCTTGATTTGCATTATGTTGCATTTTATCCCAGACAGGTAACTGAATTATAATAATATTATTATTCTATAATATTGAGTTATTGTTCGAAAATACTTTTACACCAACAGTGTTGATGAGGAAACCAGTAAAAAATTTGCAAGTGAAATTATTAAGGCAATCCGTCATGCTGGGTAAAGTTTTTTACGGCATCGATACAATGTTAAAATTTGAACATTTATTGCTGGCCAAAAAAGTGGGATTCCCTCAGTTTCATCCATTGTGCTAAACTAAAATAGGATCTAAAGTAAGGTTGCCAGATTTTTTTCCACTCCCATCCGCGCCTAGCAATTCCGGGCATATTTTCAAAAAAAACCTGGCAAAATCCGGGCATGGATTTCAATTTATCAAATCCAAAAACCGGGCAAAAACCGAGCAAAATTTAGGGGTTATTATATATAAAAGTAAAGAAAAAATGCAAAAAAAATGAAAAATATATTTCATTGATGTAATTGCAGACTTCCAAAAACTTTTTGGATCACTTAAACCTTTAAATTTTTATAAAAGTAAATCAGCGAAATTATTGGAAACATCCGTTGAAAATTTCCATACCGTTAATCGATTTTGCTGAAACTTACTCAAAAACTTTGATTTTTTTTTGTTTACTTTGTGAAAATTGTGAAACAATACGGGCAATATCCGGACTTTTTTCACGATATCCGGGCAACCGGGCCGGACCGGATTTTCTCGAAATTTTGCATCAAATATCCGGGCAAACCCGGATAAAACCGGGCAATCTGGCAAGCTTAGTCTAAGGACATATAAGAAGAAGCCGCAGAGGAGTCAAAAACAAGTTGCTTCCATCAAACCAAGAGCTCGTAAATATTCAACTAATGTGTCGTAAATTTTCAACTGCTGTGTGAAAAATGGTCTCATATGATCTTTTTGGATAGTGTCCGGTGAAAGGTAAAACTTATGGATAGAAAAGCGAATCTGTTCCTGTACCAGTGAATTTTTAAAACGCGATTTCTTTTAAAGTTAGATGTAATAAATATTCTGTTTTAATTTTGATCAATGTACCTTTTGGTTTCAAAGTCAGACCCAGTTGTAGCATCCGATGCTTCCGCCAAAATTTAATTGAACGCCATAAAAAATTCCCAAAATGACAACAAGAACCACAAAAATGAATATATTTGTTATCATTATCTTGGCAGCATAAGGATTTAACGATTGGTTTTGAGAATTTAAAGTATTTAATACCCATACCCACTTTAAATTTGCTATGTGAGTTTGTAAAATATCCTTCAGGCATTCGTTAATCTCAAACTTTTAAACTTAATTATCACTGATTTTATTATAACAGTTTTTTTTTCAAAATGATTCATATCATCAGTATGAAATTCTTTTCGGAGGATAAAAATTCTAAACATATTCATAAACCTATTAATTTGCTCGATATGTGTAAGTAATACCCATTCGCATAAATTATTATTGCGGCAGCCGTTTCGAATATTCCGGCACTTTGTTTATGCATTCCTCTTTCAACTTACAGGTTTCAGACGTACCGTCTAAAATTGGGCCTCCAGGCACATCATCTCACATATTCTGCAGCGACCAGAATGTGTGGAGGAAAGGCGGAGTTAAAACGACCCAACACAGCATCCAATATTCGATGCCGCAGCGCCGTCCTTCGTTCTCTGTCAGCCAGTCAATTTAAGCGTCTGGATGAAGATGATGTTGATGATGTGGCAGGTTTGGTTTTTCTGTTCTTTTCATGCTTTTACGGACTATCGGATTAGTTGAAGAAAAAAATGTGGCTATCGGATGGGATTTTTATTGTTATTATATGTCCAGATTCAATGGTATCTGATCGTTCTAAGAATCTATGATAGAAAGCGATTAAATATAACTTTATTTAGCGATTATTTATAACTTTAATGAATGTGATTTCAGCTAGAGCTTAAAATGATTGGATCATTCCTATCCTTGTACGTAATAAAACAGACAATGGTAAATCTCCATCCGAAAAACGCACAAGACTAATCCCAGCGTTTAAGTATGACTGGCTGACAGAGTTTGTTTAGCATTTAGTTTATAAACATTTTGTGTAGTCAAATTTGAACCGTGCCAAATCCAACCATCAACTTTTTTCTCACCTTGAGCGCATCGAGGGCAGTGCTGACATACATTCCAAATTCCCAGTATTCATACCGATTTGTGGCAAAATTTTTGATCAAGAATCGGTGTATACCAAATACCGATTATTGGCAAAATATTCCGTATTTTGGAAAATTCTATCATACGGAAAAATTATTTCCACAATATGGCTAAAGCTATCGTTTTTCCATTTATTTTTTAAATATGAACCAATGTGATCCTAGTGCCTTATTAGCCAGCAAGTCTCAGAGTAGTCGATAGAGTCTTTCCCAAGTAACACAGATCAAGCCAATTGGCTTTTTCGAGTTTTAATATTGTTTTATGAAGACTTTTCGATGGCATCCCATTTTTAAAACGGTTTTATTGTAACATAGGAAATGCTTCATTTATCGTGTGTTCTAAAAGAGCCCTGAAAGTTTTGCTAAAACTTGAATAAAACACTATCTTAAGAGTGTTGTAAAAAAGTCGCAAAAGTATTGCTAAAGATTCAATAAAACACATACTTTCCTGTTTTTATTAGAGCTTTGGTAAAGGTTTTAATAATGCGCTCAATGCGCTTTTAAAACTAGCGTTCAAGCCAAGTTGAAAAACTGATTTATTGGAACATTGGATGTAGGCATGACAAAACTAAGTGACAGATGATTTGACAATCGAGAAGAACGTATACACGCTTAAACTTTTTTACCTCTTTTTGATATAGCATAACCTGTTTTGAAAGGATTATCACTCAAAATTGAGAAAAACGAGCTATCAAAATGATATAAATTAACACAGCTAAATTCATCTTAAAAATAAAAACAACTTTGTTGTATCCGCATTCAAATTTCAAAAAACCGTAAATCAGTCCACATCATTATTCGCTCAATTCTCAGGGTTCGAATAAAAGCCCACTGTGAATAAACGGTTTTTGTGATTCGATAAGAATAAATGTATTAGAAAATTCATTTACAAGTACGCCTATTAAACTACTTGTTTTATTTATCCATCTCTGTCTCTCAATGCGAAGTTGATCTTTATTTACGTCATCCAATCCAGAACTAACAAAATTGTTTTCAGATAAACCGTCCTTGAAAATTTCTGGAAGACTGCAGAAACCGGCTTCAACTCAGCAAAGACGGAAAAATCGAGTTTCATCACAAGCGAAAATGCTCATTCTAAATCAGCCTCAACAAGTTTCAGATGATGTATTCAGAATGAAGACCACTAGCATTGGCCGATCATTGAAAATAACGATTTATTTAAAGCGTAAGGCAGTTCTGGTAATAGTAAGTAAAACATCCGAAGGGCGTTTTAAAGAATCGTTTTATCACTTCCAATTGTTTTCCCATACAACTGTTTTAACAGTTTTTAACTCTTTTACATAACCTAACTACAGATTCAAAATTCAATCATTTCGGAATTCACGATTCAGGCAATGTTTTTAAAATTTCAATAATCGTTTGCTAAACGTTTTATTACGCTTCAAAAATCATTTGGTTATAATCCTTATTTATGCGGGTTATTATTTAGCTTTGAGGCCAGGGTTTTGATGACAGAAAATGTTCTATTCCTAAATAGTTTGAGATTATTTGATAGCAATACCTATTTGTTATTTAAAGATGATTGACCATCCTCATAGTCAAAAGGAAACAAAACAAAAAGTTGCATGAATGCCTTTTGCCAAGCAACAAATCGAAATGTTTTCATTTATTGCGAAAAACTTCTCTTTCTCAAAAATGGATAAATCCATCATGAGCGTGTATTCCATTTAGAGAAACGTCAAACGAAGCTGTGATTCAAGGTCTCTTAAAACCATTTAAAAACTGTTTATTGAAATTGTTTTATTACCACATTTTCTAACCGTCATAAAACCATCTTAACACTGTTTTACAACTGCCTTAAGATTTTCAATATTAATTTACTGAGCGCCATGTTGATTGTGAAATTGAATCGAAATTACTGACACCATGTTGCTGTAAATAATACTTTAATACTAAAAAACTCGACATTTTCATCAATTTGACAATGTTGACGGTACTATTTGTTTGTATAGGTGATGAATTTCAATGTAAAACAAAAATTGCATCATTTGAGCCAATTCATATTTTTTTTAATTATAATTTTTTTATTTAAAAAATGCTTAAAATATGGTCAATCTTGATTTTCTTTGAGGCGCGCTTAAGTTTGATGCTATTTCGTATATACTTCACCAGAAATCTGAGGTTGCAGGAAGTTTCTTGCTTAGATATATTGAAAATGAGAATGAGAATATTTTTAAAATATTTTAAATGGAATCTTTACCTATCATCAAATGCTTGGGAGAGTAAGTGATAAAACGAGAAAAAACGGAACAGAAAGCTCCCACAGTAAAATTTCTATTAGATTCCACAGCTGCCACAGTAAAATTCCTATCAGATTCCACGACGTAGTTTTAAAAGAGCTGTGGATAGTCTGAAGAGGGCTCTGAAAGGTTTCTTAAAGCTATGTCTATAAGGTCGAATAAAACTATTCTGTTGGATGTTTTATTATAGCGTATAGAATTAGCTTTAACAACGTTAACAAAATGGTCCCTTTTGGCCATATGTTAACTTTAAAGTAGTTGTGCTAATAGCGTAGAATGCGCTTTGGCTTATAAAGTAGCTTTAGGAAATAGTCTTAAGCGAACTGTTAAGGTTAGAATAAAACTTAAATTGTTACTTGGGTATATATATATATATATATATATATATATATATATATATATATATATATATATATATATATATATATATATATATATATATATATTGATATATATATATATATATATATATATCTGTTATTAATCTTAACACTCACCGAGAAGTGCCGAATGATGACAAGTGATAAACGTCAATTAGAGATAATTAAAAAACGTGGTTGCCTTCCATCGATAGAAGTTATCTGATCAATTATTTGCCAAATTATACTTAGCTAGCCTGTTCCCAGTTACTTAAGGAGAATATTAATATTATATCCTTATCTTCTCGGTAAGAACACAGACTTTTCATTAAATACCCGACAACAGTAGTTTCACTCATATTTACATTGTAAATAGGAACTAGCAAATCGGCAAAGCCTTTGAAGTAGTGTCGGAAATACCGTATAAACACCTATAAACACTTGAATTGTAAGTTCCCCTATATTCATATTCATTTAATCCTACCTATTAAACCTAAACACAAAATAAATTGCAGTATGAAGCATCTGCTATCAGAAAACTGTGTTTTCCTCCAACGGTATCGACAACAGGACTCTATTTACCTTATTCCGATAGTCGATGTTAGTGAAGTACCAGCGTTCAGGGTTGGCATCATTCAACGTCATTAGTCAAATGACTGTGACTGTTGAGCCTCTTGGTACGTCAAACTCATTTGACTGTTCCTTAAAGCGGGCCACAGACTACACAACATTTGTACAAATGCGATGAAATTCGATGAAATTTTGTCGCTGTTAACACGATTTGCATAGTGTATGGCACTGTTTGAATGGCGCCCAAACGGTTGGAGTAAAATCGGTCGGGATCGAAATATTTTGTACAAACCATCCTCCCAGCCGGGGTGGAGATGGGTTTCATTGTCGCTGTTGCTGTTTTCGCCAGCAGTCGTTTGTGTTCGCGTGAAAAATTTTTGTATAGTGTGTGGGCGAGCATAGATCAAACAACCGTCGTGGAATCATCGAATTTGTACAGACCATTTGTATAGTCTATGGCCCGCTTAACGACCAGTCACTTCGTTTGCCAGTCATTCATTTCCCAGTCATCTGAAGCTAAAAGAATTTCCTAGTCAAGCAATCGCATTCAAACGACCGAAACGCATTTATTATTATTGTTTCTCCTGCCAGCAAGCCGAAGACGACCGAAGACGAAAAAGAAAAGCATTTATTATTATTGTTGCTTCTGCCAGCAAGCCCGTCTCGGTTTTTTTTATTGCTATTGTTGCTCTCTGCCAGCAAGTCGTTCAATTACACCCATAGAAGAGGTTGCAAAAATCCAATGCCTATTTAGCATATCTCTGTGCCGATAATGCGCTGAAATGTGCACTGTGCCGAAGACGTAATGTTTGAAAAACCGTAACTGGCATAAGGACTCGGCTCCCAACCAAAATGATGACCACTACATTCAAGCGAAACAAGAAAAACATTTTATGGGATTTCCTTCCTATTGGATAATTCATCCCAGAAACAAGAAAATAAAAATTAAAACCATAGCGCCGTAGTGAGAATCGAACTCAAATTACCAATTATATCGTCTTGCCAGTCCGACATTTTAACCGTAGTATACCGGTTCGAGCTTCATGCAGGACGAGGGATATTTGTCATAGGCTTTCTGTCACCGATCAATCACAAAAAAAACGCACAACGGCGGCTTCCCGGCGTTTGGCTTCCTTTCAATGCATTCCTTTGTCTTAAGATGGAAACGGGAAAGGGAACGGGAGTGAAGGAACGGGAAACCCATTGAATGAGAACTGTGCTTTGCTTACTGCCTGCTTTTAAATACACACGCTACATATACACAGCTGCCAAAGCCGGGCAGCTTGGCCGGTGGAAGAAATATTTTTGTTGTTGCTTTTGCTACACACGCACAGCTTGGCCGTGGTTGTTTGCCGGTGGATTGAATTGAAGCAATGTTTGAAATGAAGCCTAGGGACTTTAGGCTAACAACCTACTGCTCCTGATATCTTGTATTGTTACAGAAACTGAGAGAAGAAATAACCGATTTGGAACTTTGGCAACGACTTTTAGCATGAAAACACGGACAAGAATTGGAACTTGGAATGTTTTGACCCTTGCCCAGCCAGGAAAGCTGGCTCAACTTGCTAGAGAAGCTAGCCGCCTCAAGCTAGAGATCTTGGGACTGAGCGAAGTCCGTTGGCCTAACACTGGAGAACACAAGACACAGTCCGGGCAAGTACTGCTTTACTCTGGCATACGAGGAGAACATGCTACTCGGGAACGAGGAGTTGGTTTCCTGTTAAGCCCGCAGGCCCATGCGGCCCTCATAAGATGGGAACCGATAAACGAAAGAATAATCGTAGCCAGATTCAGAACACGGGTTAGAAACCTTACAATGGTCCAGTGTTATGCGCCAACTGACGTTGCCGATTTGCAGGAGAAAGAGCAGTTTTACAGTCAATTGAACAGCGTGGTTGAGAGAATTCCGAAGGGTGACATTCAAATCCACTTAGGCGACTTCAACGCAAAGATTGGCTCCGATAATCAGGACCTTGAGCGCATCATGGGGCGCCATGGCCTAGGACAGATGAGCGAAAACGGAGAGCTGTTTGTAGAATTTTGTGGCAACAACAACATGGTAATCGGTGGATCGCTCTTCCCTCATCGACCAGCACATAAGGTCACTTGGGTATCCCGAGATGGCCGAACAGAAAATCAAATTGACCACATCTGCATCAGCCGAAAATGGAGAAGGAGCCTTCTTGATGTCCGCAACAAGCGAAGCGCAGACATTGCATCTGACCATCACCTCGTCCTTGGCGAGATACGACTGAGAGTTGCGCGTGTCCAACGGCGCGAGGAGAAGGTCGGGTGTCGATACGACGTCCGCCGGTTGGAGAATCCAGAGGTGAAAAGGGCATACGTTGAACAGCTAGAATCCCGAGCCTCGGAGCTGCCGACAGACGGAACAGTCGAAGAACAGTGGTGTGGAATCAAGAATGCCTTTATCACGACGAGCCATGGTACTCTCGGTAAAGTTTGTGGAAGACGAAGTGAATGGATGTCGGATGAAACCTGGAGGATGATCGATGATCGGAGAAAGGCGAAAGTCGGAATTGAGCAGGCATGTACCGGGTCAGCCAAAGCAGCCGCCCGCTTACGATATGCGGAGCTGGAAAAGGCAGTTAAACGAGCTTGTAGACGAGACAAGAGAGCCTGGACAAACTCCCTAGCCGAAGAGGGAGAAAGAGCCGCCGCCATTGGAGATATCCGATTATTATATGATATTTCTCGCCGCCTTAGTGGTGCAAGGACTAATGCAAGAATGCCGCTGAAAAACCGAGCAGGTCAGCTGCTGACAGATCGAACAGATGAGCTCAAGCGTTGGACTGAGCATTTTGATCAACTTTTCCGAGTCACAAATAGCAATGGCTAACAGAACCCGCAGCTCGAGGCGCCCACAGTAAGTCGCATTAATGGCGTCAACTCGGAAGCGCCCTCGCTGGCTGAAATAGAAGCGGCAATCAAGAACATGAAATCCAACAAAGCGCCTGGAATCGATTGCATTCCTGCTGAAATGCTCAAAGCCGACCCTGCCTTGTCAGCACAAATGTTGCACCGTCTTTTCGCTGACATTTGGGATACTGCAACATTCCCGGCCGACTGGATGCAGGGTATCCTCGTAAAGGTCCCAAAGAAAGGAGACCTAACAGAGTGCGGTAACTGGCGTGGCATAACTTTGATCTGTACAACCCTCAAAGTACTCTGCAAAGTGATCCTGAACAGGATCCAGGAAAAAATCGACGCTACACTCCGACGGCAACAAGCTGGATTCCGATCCAGACGATCATGTGTGGACCACATCACAACGCTACGAATAATACTGGAACAAATCAACGAATTCCAGGACTCTCTTCTGCTGGTGTTCGTTGATTTCGAAAAAGCATTTGACCGGCTGAACCACGAAAACATCTGGGCTGCTCTTAGACGAAGGGGGGTCCCAGAGAAACTAGTCCATCTCATCGAAGCACAGTACGAGGCATTTTCGTGCAAGGTCTTGCACGACGGTGTCTTGTCCGAACCAATCCCGGTAACTGCTGGAGTGAGACAAGGATGTATTTTATCACCGCTACTTTTTCTCATCGTAATGGATGAGATCTTGACTGGATCGATTGACTGTAGACCAAACCGAGGATTGCCGTGGAATCCTTCAACCATGGAGCAACTGAACGACCTTGACCTGGCAGACGATATTGTTTTGCTCGCCCAAACACAACAAGACATGCAGAGCAAACTCGATGACCTCACCGAAAGCTCCAAGGCAGCAGGTCTCAAAATCAATGTCGGAAAGACCAAGTCGATGGAAATCAATACAGGAAATCGTTCCAATTTCGTGGTAGCTGGACAACAGGTTGAGACAGTGGAGTGCTTCCAGTATCTTGGTAGCCAGATTACGCCTGATGGTGGTACCAAGAAGGACATCGAAATCCGGATCAGAAAAGCCCGATTTGCGTTTGCGAGTCTCCGAAACATCTGGCGGTCACGCCAGATCTCTCTACGAACTAAGATCCGAATCTTCAACTCAAACGTTAAATCCGTATTGCTGTACGGGTGTGAGACTTGGTGCACATATGCGGTGACGACGCGAAAACTGCAAGTTTTTGTGAATCGGTGCCTGCGGAACATCATCCGCGCTTGGTGGCCTGGCAACTGGATCTCAAACGTTGAACTTCATCGCCGGTGTCATCAAAAGGCGCTAGAAATCGAGATTCGAGAACGTAAGTGGAGATGGATTGGGCACACGCTGCGAAGAGATGAAAACGAGATTTGCAGAGAGGCGCTTGACTGGAATCCAGATGGGCATCGAAGAAGAGGCAGGCCCAAAAGCTCGTGGCGGCGAAGTCTAGCCGCTGAAATCCGCACAGTTGACGAGAACCTTGGCTGGCAGCAAGTGAAAACGCTGGCTCCGGATCGCCAGCAGTGGAGATCTTTTATCTCAGCCCTATGCGCCGGTCAATCGGCGCTGGACCCTTAGGTAGGTAGGTAATGTTTTTTTTGTTGCTTTCACTACATACACACGCACAGCTTGGCCGTGGTTGTTTGCCGGCGGATTGAATTGAAGGAATATTTTTGTTGTTGCTTTTGCTATACACGCACAGTGCTCGGTTCGCTGGCTGTCTGGTGTTGGCCGGTATTTATTTCTATCCTTCTTCGTCTTGTGATGCGATAGGGAGGAACGTGAAATCGTTTTTATTTTGTTTCTTTCAGACATACGCAATTCGGTTAACTTGGGAGGTTAATGCCGGTGGGAGCAAATCGAATCAGCACCGGTCGCGTTATCTTCTTGTACCAATGATGCCTTGTACCAATGATGCCGCCATTGGCACAGAGGCTGAATTGTGGGTGTAGTTGTAGCAGCCGATCGAAGTGTTCATCCGAAGTGACGTTCCGCGACTTCTGGAATTGAGTGACTCGGGTGACTCGAATACCGTCACCTCACGCGCGGCGCAGAATAAAGGCCAGTGTATTGCGGAAATTGCACCTATTTAGACTCCTGTGCAAATAATTTCCACGCAGAAATATTTTCGCACTGACGCACACATAGACAACCCGTGTCAGTTTTTCAAATCAGCCGTTGCTCGCTTCTGATTTTCGAATCACATTTCCAAACGACATAATCGTTATTGTTTTGGCGAAAATTATTATGAAAGCAAACCAAGGAGTTTAATAACGAAATTTGACCGATCAACAAATGAAAAGAAACGAACAGAAAACAGAATTCATTCTGTACATTCGGGTACAAGAATGTAAGTGGAACAAATAAATTATGACTTATTCGGACGTTTTTCGAATTACTGAAAAATAAGCCAAAAAATTATGGATTCACTGACAATTTTTACTGACACACCAGTCGCAATTGTTTTAATTCAATTTTATCCTAGGATGTAGAGAATATCGATATGTGTCATTGTCTATGTATAGGTCTGTGCAGATTTTACTGCGCGCAAATTATTTGCACGGGGGTCTAAACAGGTGCAATCTGCGCAGTTTGTTGAAGACGGCAACGGTGCGTATGAAAGTTGATTTTTTGGTAGAAATAATTTGAAGTAACTGAACTCTGATGTTGCTCCTTTTTTTCATATAGTCCCTTTTCAACTTTTAGCACATGATAGTTTATATAAAGAATGTGATGGTGTTAGTGAGTGCGGAATTGTTACCTGTCAAATCAGATTCTCTCAATAGTCTAAAAATTCATGCAATTGACAATAAAATTCGATAGATTTTTTTTTAATTTTCAGTACTACACTGAACCCAAATTCACTCTTAAAATACACATGATTTTTCACTTAAAAACAAGGATCCAGTGATTTTCTTCCATTCAAGTGCGACATATACATTTCACTTGGCAGTCACTTAAATTTCAAGTGAATTCATCCACATTCACTTCAGTCGTCACTTGAATTTGAAGTGAGAAAAAATATTCACTTCCCCATCACTTCAATTTCAAGTGAATGTCTGGTTGTAATTGTGTTTATTTTCAGAGTTTAAAATGGCAAATTCTAAAGAGCAGCGTTTAAAGCTTATGCTGGATTTGGATTTTCGCAATTCTTCAATAGGCGTTTTTGGCGGTAGTTTGTGTTAAACGTGATGTAAGAAAAAGTAATTTAAAGGTGTTATCATGTTTCAGCTTGTGGGTTGAACGGGACAGATTTTCTGGTCTGCAGCAGGGAAGATTTAGAAGTCGCACTATCCGCAGTAACCGATCTGCCTTGGGATTACGATGGAATTTTCCTTTCGCCATAAATTTATGGCGAAAGCGTAATGTAAGTATTTGAAATCGTAGTGCTGTTCTATAAATGTTCTTTTATTTAAAAACGCGAGAGATAATTAACTAGAAACTTACTTAGAAACTCAGAAAAATTTCACTCGAACGTCATAGTGTAATTCACTTGACCGGTCACTTAAGTGAATTCACTTGACCCATCACTTAAAATTCAAATGAAATTACGTATGGCGAGAATTTACTACAGATGTCACTTATTTTTAAAGTGAAAATTATTTTGGGTGTACGATTTTAGTTTTCTTATAATTTGATGATAGAACTGACCACAATGATGTTTAACAATAAATATGTAATTTTGTATGGGAGTCCCCCCGCCCCCTCCCTCTTTTGAGTCGGAGCGGTTTGAATGTATTCTAGAAAACATCTCAGACCCCAAAAACTCTCATATACCAAATTTCGCATTGATCGGTTCAGTAGTTTTCGAGTCTATAAGGAACAGACAGACAGACAAATATTCATTTTTATACCTATACACAGGTATAAGATTTAAATTTGCGCATTTTTTAAGAACTCGATGTATCATTCAATTGTAATCTGTTGATGCGATGCAAATGATGGGAGTTTGTACTCGCATATTTAGGAGAGGGATCCAATCGATTTCATATGGGCTTTTCCCCATCAATAAAGATAAGGATAAAGATTTGTCCTGAGTTGTCGCAAAATAAAAGTTTGTGTTTTTTTACTTAGTTATTATTTACAATTATTGGCAACCGCAATGTATAAATTACCTCTGGCGATCCACAAATAATTGTCTTGAGCAATTATAGTTTTCTGTTTCTTTTTACTGTAGAAAATCTTGTTTCTGCCATTTACTCAGTACATTAGAAGCATGGCGTTAATTATTATTTAACTCCTGGTTGGAGATTTACCAGGTATCTACAACGATACAACGCACAAAGTGGTGTTATTAAGCAGGTACGTGTAATTATAAGACTCACCTTTAGAACAGCTACACTTATGAGTAGGGTGGATGGTTCGACATTAGAACTGAACAATTGATCAGTTCAATTTGTGCGAAATTAATCTTTCGTCGCAAAAGTTATTAGCAAAAGAGGTTAAATAGCAGTTTATTAATTTTTCTAAAAATGAATAACAGAGCCCAGATCCAGACACCCTAGTATGTGTCGTTCAAGTCCTCTGAATTCACTGATTAGGTGACTGAAAAGAGTTAACAGAAAATGAATCTGACACCAAGGTTTTAAACTCGCTGCGTTTCACTTCGTTCATTTCCTATTTTTCAAATTTGAAGCGTTAGTTGGAATTAAATTGTGTAACGATAGAGTATGCCCTGAAGCGTACAGTACGTAATTAATTATTCGATGTTTGCTATAAATTTTCAAAAGTTTAATTCATTATAAAGCAAAACGAAAATAATGTTTCTAAGGATTTCATCAACTTAGTTCTGAATAGAATACAGAAAAAAATCAGAACTTGAATTTGCCAATTTGGAGCTTTAAATTGAAATAGAATCAGAATTTAGAATGAGCATTCACATTCCCATAGCCACGTTGTTGTTATGTTTTTGTTCTACAGGGTCCGGCCATTGAAGTGCTACATTGAAATAAACATATAAGCTTAACCATTCGCCGCAGACGGTCGAGGAACGCATCATATGAAGCCGCAGGAGTTCTTGTGGTATTTTATTCCAGGCTGCCACGAGATGTCGCTTCAGGACCTCCACACCTTCATGTTTCTTAGAGCAGACTTTGGCCTCCAACATACTCCAAAAAGCGGAGTCCATAGGGTTAAGGTCTGACGAACTCGCCGGCCACTCGGAACCGAAATAAACCCTGGAAAATGTTGCGCAATCCATAGTTGGGTTTTCTTCGCTTTGTGAGCCGGCGCCTAGTTTTGTTGGAAAACCCAATCCCTGGATCCAAAATGTCGACGTGCCCACGGTTCGACGACATTCTGTAGAACTAGTTTCCGATATGTTTTTTTGGTTGATCTTCACTCCTTCAGGGACAAAAGCGGAGTCCGGCCATCACGGGTGATTCCGACCCAAACCATCACCGATGCTGACTTCTGTCGCCGGGTGGTCGTCAGCAAGTCGGCATGGCTTCGTGATCTGTCTGGCAACCAAACTCTGTCGTTCTGCTTATTCAAGAACTGCTGTACGGTGAAGAGTTTCTCCTCGGTAAACACGATATTCTTCTACCTTCCTTCCGCGGCCCTCTTCAGCAGCACCTTCGCTCTTTTTACCCGTTCTTGTTTTTGCTTCACCGTAAGGTCTTGAACCTTTTGGATCTTGTAGGTCTTGGTCTGAAGTTTATCTTTCAGGATCCAACGGAGACTTCGATCCGATATGTTGAGATCCTCGTCGTAGTGCCACTAAATTAGTGGCACTACGACGAGGATTTCTCTAAAGGCGCTTCTTGACGATCTTCACCATGGCAGGTTGCAACGGGTTGCTGTCCGCGTCGCTACCCAACATCGACTGCTCTTCTTCGCTCTCGTCCTCGCTGTCGCTATGGTGTGCTCGCCTACGGTCAAAGCGATCGTCATTTCGCTGTCGATGTTTTATTTTCGTAGGAGTAGAGACACCGTCAGAATTTGCATGGGGTGCATGCCACCCTCTTGATCGGCCATTAACGCCAACATCGCCTTCATCATATCCTCCATTTGACCCAACCTCTCAGTGACTGCGTCGCTTGGTTTGTTGTCACCTGAAGGCCTGCCTTCTTTCTGGATTGCTCCGAGACTGTTTCGTTGACTACCCGTTTGAATTTGGGTCATGCTAGTGTTCCCTGAAGGCCCTGCGTTTTGTGTAAGCAGATCTCGAATCTGCTCTTTTACCGGTGTTGCTGGGAGTACTACTCTGTTCGCACTCATGACGCTTTCAATTCTACGAACCAAGTCTCTACGCATTTTCTTTTGATCCTCGGAAGTTGCCTGAAGACGCTTTGAGCGATACCAATAGTGTAACAAGCGTGATTCACTTTTGGCATCCATCTTCTTTCGTTGAATTGATCTTTCGATGCTTGATAATTGTTCTCCAATGTGACAAAAGTAATCCGAAACTGAATCACTGGCTTCATAGTTTCGCCTCTGTGACAAATCTTCACGGAAAATCGTTCGCAAGATCCGTTGTTTGCTGGGCAACTCCAGCTTACGCGTAACATCCCCTAAACGATCTCGAATCGCAAGTTCGTAATCGATCTCTTCTAGGTTCAAATGTTCAGCACATGGAAAACTATCCATTTTAACAAAGGTTTATTAAATAAATCTTTAAATATAACGATAAAGCAGTAAGTGAAATTGCAAAAAAAATTATGAAAAGAAGAAAAAAATCTATGTAAAGGAAAAAAACAATGTAGGTAAAAAAACTATGATCTAGCACCAACTACCGAGAATAAATACAAAAATTCTGTATTTGTAAACTAAAAGAACGAAAATAAAATAACGTAATAAATTAGATTGCAACTGTATTTTTAAACTACAAAATGAAGAAAGAAAATTAATCTATGGGAGAAATGTTCGAGCCACTCTAAAAGTTGTTCGCCACTGCAACGGGAGGCAGTCGGGCGTGGGCGTAATCGAGGTGCTTAGCGGATGATTTAAATGCGCCACTCCGATGAGATCATCCCTCTGTTTGGTGCGTGCCCGGCTAAGAGACCCATCAATAGAGTGGGTGTATTCTGTCTGGCCCTTGATTACCGATCACCCTACCGTTCCTCAATCCGTTGACCCTCAATCAAATATCCCCGAATAATTACCGGAGAAAACCAAGATAAGAAGACAAATCCTAAGTTAGTCCCGAAAATACTAACTGAATAAGAAAACAAGTTCCTTAGAATTTCTTTAACCGACCCACTTTCCCCGTACAAGTTTGCTAAGATAGCGTAGAAGGCAGGAAAGGAGCTAAAAAAACAACGGAAGTCAACCTAGACTTCCAGTAAAAGAATTACGGAACTGGAAAAAACGATGTCTTCAACTCTCCAACAAAAGTCACCAAAGAAAAACTACATAAAATGTCTTTCGAAAACGAGCTCTATTAGCCAGAAAAATTGATGGTGGTTTTGGTTGTTAGTGGGGGTTTACATTTTGGTTTTCAGGATTTTCCTACTCTGCTACCTTACATTTTCATTTGGGTGGTTTCCCCTCTAACACTCAGCGCTCGCAAGCGCTGCCTGGCTATTGGTTTTCCCTCAGAATTTGTTTAGGAGTGCAGTTTTGAAATGTTTTACTTGGCCAAAGTCGTAGAATTTTTCCTAGGAAATTATTAATTCATTGCGTGTGCAAATTGGAGTTTGGTTTGTTTGGGTTGTTTGGTTGGTTGTTGGTGATAATCAAATTTTAATCATATGCGTGCGCGCCTCAACCATGCTGCTCTTGATCGTAGAGCATATAAAAATAAAAGTTCACAAAAATCCAGAATTGAACTCGTGACCTCGAGGTTACTGGGGTAACGAGTGCTTAAGTACTGACTGAACCAACTGAGCTGTGGTGGCAGGCTTGTGAATTGGAGGCTGCAGACGAATCTGTTATTTCCCCGGAAGTGGGATCGTTCTCCGGAAAAGCTGTCCTGGGTTCTCGAAGGGGTGGAACAATCACTCCTGGGTGGCCGTCACGCGTATGCCGTTTCGCCGATCAACGGTTTGCTCGTCGGACGAAACGTACTACGAAATATTGGGTGGTTTGATGATCGCGTTCGCTCAGCGAGGATAACCTTCCCTTGGACCGTCGTGTTCGGGTTGCAGGTAGATCGGTACCTCCAGTAATCTTTTTTTTTAATTCGATTAACAAACAATACCCAAAATGCACATAACTTGACAAACTAATTACCCTTTATAGAGACGATAAATTGCACTTGAAAAAATTTACTGCACTTTTATTTGCACTCGGAGGGATCTGAGGGAAAATAGTAACTTAGTGAAATTGTTGAACACGTGGTTTCTTCATTACTAGTACCTTTTTGTACTATATCACGCGCGGAACACAAAATTAAAACCGATCCTGCCTACTTCACAGTCGAAGGAAAAGTGGTCAAGGGATCGCATTAGCCGTCAGATCAAATGAGCTATTGATCTTCGGGACCGGAATTGCGTAGTTATTAGCGAACTAATAATTCCGAAATTTCCCGAAGAAAATGTCTTCTTACCCAAGCCTTTCCCTTTCATCCATCCGAGGGTTCGTTCTCGGGTGTAAGTTCGGGTGGAGCGATGTCGGATGAAACTTGGAGGATGGTCGATGATCGGAGAAAGGCGAAAGTCGGAATTGAGCAGGCATGTACCGGGTCAGCCAAAGCAGCCGCCCGCTTACGATATGCGGAGCTGGAAAAGGCAGTTAAACGAGCTTGTAGACGAGACAAGAGAGCCTGGACAAACTCCCTAGCCGAAGAGGGAGAAAGAGCCGCCGCCAATGGAGATATCCGATTACTTTATGACATTTCTCGCCGCCTCAGTGGTGCAAGGACTAATGCAAGAATGCCGCTGAAAGACCGAGCAGGTCAGTTATTGACCGATCGAACAGATCAGCTCAAACGATGGACTGAGCACTTCGAACAACTCTTTCGAGTCACGAATAGCGATGGCCAACAAAACCCGCAGCTAGAAGCGCCAACAGTAAGTCGCATAAATGGCGTCAACTCGGAAGTGCCCTCGCTGGCTGAAATAGAAGCGGCAATCAAAAACATGAAATCCAACAAAGCACCTGGGATTGATTGCATCCCTGCTGAAATGCTGAAAGCCGACCCTGCCCTATCAGCACAAATGTTGCACCGTCTTTTCGCTGACATCTGGGATACTGCAACATTCCCGGCCGACTGGATGCAGGGTATCCTCGTAAAGGTCCCGAAGAAAGGAGACCTGACAGAGTGCGGTAACTGGCGAGGCATAACGTTGATTTGTACAACCCTCAAAGTACTCTGCAAAGTGATCCTGAACAGGATCCAGGAGAAAATCGACGCTACACTCCGACGGCAACAAGCTGGATTCCGATCCGGACGATCAGGTGTGGACCACATCACAACGCTACGAATCATACTGGAACAAATCAACGAATTCCAGGACTCTCTTCTGCTGGTGTTCGTTGATTTCGAAAAAGCATTCGACCGACTTAACCATGAAAACATCTGGGCGGCTCTAAGGCGACGAGGGGTCCCAGAGAAACTAGTCCATCTCATCGAAGCACAATATGAGGCATTTTCGTGCAAGGTCTTGCACGACGGTGTCTTGTCCGAACCAATCCTGGTAACTGCTGGAGTGAGACAAGGATGTATTCTATCACCGCTACTTTTTCTAATCGTAATGGATGAGATTCTGACTGGATCGATTGACTGTGCACCGAACCGAGGATTGCCGTGGAATCCTTAAACAATGGAGCAACTGAACGACCTTGACCTGGCTGACGATATTGTTTTGCTCGCCCAAACACAACCAGATATGCAGAGCAAACTCGACGACCTCACCGAAAGTTCCAAGGCAGCAGGTCTCAAAGTCAATGTCGGAAAGACCAAGTCGATGGAGATCAACACAGGAAATCCCTCCAGTTTCATGGTAGCTGGGCAGCAAGTTGAGAAAGTGGAGTGCTTCCAGTATGCGTTTGCGTTTGAGAGTCTCCGAAAAATCTGGCGGTCACGCCAGATCTCTCTACGAACGAAAATCCGAATCTTCAACTCAAACGTCAAATCCGTATTGCTGTACGGGTGCGAAACTTGGTGTACATATGCGGTGACGACGCGAAGACTGCAAGTATTTGTAAACCGCTACCTGCGGAATATCATCCGCGCTTGGTGGCCTGGCAACTGGATCTCGAATGAGGAATTACATCGCCGGTGTCATCAAAGGGCGTTAGAAATCGAGATTCGGGAACGTTAGTGGAGATGGATTGGGCACACGCTGCGAAGAGATGAAAACGAGATTTGCAGAGAGGCCCTAGATTGGAATCCAGAAGGTCATCGAAGAAGAGGCAGACCCAGAAACTCGTGGCGGCGAAGCCTAGCCGCTGAAATCCGAACTGTCGACGAGAATCTTGACTGGGACCAAGTGAAGACGCTGGCTCCGGATCGTCAACAGTGGAGGTCTTTTACCACGCCCTATGCACCGGAGGATCGGCGCGGGATCATTAAGTAAGTAAGTAAGATATCGAAAACCCGGTACACCAATACAATCATACTATCCCCGTGATGGGGTTAATGACCGGGCAAGCACCAATCCGCTGGTGATTACAGGCTTCATCCACATGCGCTAAGCGATCACACCCCAGTTGCAGAAAAAATATCTCATTTAAATGCCCGTTCCTTGGTGACGTCATACCTGGAATTCCCTTGGGCGGTGGGGTTTACGTCATTGAGTGACTCGCCACGGAACGGACACGGAAAAAAATTGCATGGGTTTTTCAAATACAGAGTCATGATAATTTTACTATATCCATCATTTAGTATTTTCAACCATGATTTAGTATTTTTCACCAAAAATCTGGGCGATAATACTACGATATTGTATTTTTACTATGCGAACTTTGACAGCTCATAGTAATTTCTTCGTGTCTTTAATTACCATGCGCATGATATTCTGATATTACACAATTCGTGTTCTTTGAATTACTATGCCCATAGTAATGTTGAAACACCGTCATTTGTGTTGTCGAAAATACTATATGCTCATTATAATTCATAGAAATTTTACTTTGTGCTCCGTTCGAGTGTTTGTTTTTATTTCGGGTCAGCCGTTCGCGATATAGGAACACGGACAAAAATGTTGCGCGGGTACGTCGATGTTAGGGGATATTCTGTTGCAACTCAGGTGACCGGCGCACTTAGAGCACTGATCATGCTGACAGGACACTTAGAACAAAAATTCGGCTAATTTTTTGTTCTAAGGCTTTTTTGGCTAATTTTTTTCGTCAAATTTAGCAGGTTCGCAATACCGACGGCAGGTAGCGAACCTATAATTTTTCCAGTAGAAATGCCCTGTAGGAAAAATGTACCTGTTTTGCACGATTTTATCGTCTGAATTGCCTGTTTTTTTGCGAAAGTCGGGTGGCACTTTCTAACTGGGATAGCATTTCTTCAAATCGATCGATGCGCACTCTGGAATCGATATTGCGTACTATCGATCCAGAATGCGTAAATTATCCAAAAAACGAAATCGACTGTCCAGTCAGTATGATCAGTGCTTAGAGTGAGGAATAAAATCAGCCCGTTTGTCAGATTGGGAAACGCATTCCCTTAGGTGAGTAAATTGTGATTTTTTTTTGTTACTTCTAATTACCTGTATGGAACATGCTAACAGAACAGTTTTTCTATTTTCTCTAATCAATGTTTTTTTTTTATCTTTCTTTTCTTTTAATCTTAAGCTGTTCCATTCGACGCAACCCAAATTCCCCGGCTGTGGGGACCTCCCTTCCGACCAGCCACTGAAGATTAACGGGAGAATATCCTTGCCGAGTTTCTGGATCGTTGGTCTCAAGATGACTGCCAAAACATCCAAATCGATTCCAGCGTAAGTAGAAAAATTACAAAGTATCATCTCCTCATTATTGGTTTTTTTTAAAATAATTTTTTTCAGAGCACGGCAATGAATTGTAAAGTTTAAAGCAGGCCAATGTATCGAGCTTTAAACAAAGTGAAGAATTGTGATCGTCATTATATAACAATAAAAATGTAATTCGTTGCAAAATAAATTATTTATAGATCTCGAAAAAAAAAAAAAAAATAAAATAAAATTGTTGTTTCTATCCTGCTGCAATATGGTTATACCATGGTGCATGGTAATTTTGATGTCAAATCAAGCAACATGTACTCATTTACATCATAACACATGTTAGCTTAATTATATTGAAACATCAATTTTACCATGCATGATGTAAAAAATACTCATGATTTCATTGACACTTTTACTATGAACGTAGTCGAAATTACTGTGCGCAGCCAAAATTAACACAAAGTAAAATTACTATGCGCATGGTAATATCACTGACCACACTGACATGACACTTCGAACAAAAATACAACCATTTTCTGTCTAATTTTTTGTTGTCAGATTTTGCAGGTTCGCAATACCGACGGCAGGTGGCGAACCTGAAAAATTTGACAAAAAATACCCTGTAGGAAAAGTGGTCCTGTTTAGCCCGATTTTATCGTAGAAATTGCGTGTTTTATTTTTAAAGTTGGGTGGCATTTCCTAACTGGGATAGGATTTCTTCAAACCGATCGATGCGCACTCTGGGATCGACATTGCGTACTGTTGGAAAAATTATCCAGAAAACGAAATCGAGTGTCCAGTCAGTATGGTCAGTGGTAATATCAAGAACAAAACATTATTGACTCAAAAATATGGTTGCGTGTTGTTCATTTAAACCACGGATATAGTAATTTTACTATGATTTTTTTTGTGTGTAAAGATTTATATGACGTCACTGAGCGACTGGTGTTGCGAAGTGCAAACTCTCTGAGTAGTCGCAATCTAAAAATAGCTGAGAGCGTGCTAGGGGTGCTCAAGCAAAATGAACCGAGAAATCGATACTTTATCGATACAATTTCATGAGTGCTAGGGGTGTTTAGGTAAAATAAGTTTCCGCAAAATCGATACTGCTACAATGTGTCACCACAGTAGGTCGGCGTCCCCCACCATACTGTTTTTTGGCACTTCCGGTCTCCAGGTATCTTTCAACTGTAATATGTCCTTCTGCCGTTCGCCAGCTAGGAACAAGGCAATCACAGCGCTACGTTTCTGTTCGAGTTCCATTTTTCTGAATAACACCTCAATACAAAAGTAACATTTATTCCAATGATAGCTGAGACTTAATGTAAACAAAGCGACGAGGCGTCGTTCAATACTGTTTCGTGTGCAAAGAAATAATTACTGTTGAAGTAATGTAGCAGTTCAATTGCCGGAACCTGTAGAATGAGATTTTGGTCTTAGAAGAACACTAACCAACGATTCACAAACTAAATTTGGAATCAGATTTGAGCAGCTGAATTCGACATCTTTTCATATTCTAATAATCTTCCTCCAAGAATACGCTTCCGCCGGAATGCCGGAAAAAAATTTACGAATTCGAGACCGGAATTGGCCTTGGAATCGGGATTTGGTTCATAGTGAAGATCGGGATTCAAAATATGAAATTTTACAACGTTCAGCGCCGTATGCTCACCGCCCACCGGTGGGCATTTTAAGCGTGTTTGCTCAAATCTTTTAAGTATTCATGATAATTTTCAATCTATGGCTTTGGGGCAGTACTACAGTTCTCCATGAAAGAGTGTCTCAAACAGCGTTTATTGCGGGATCAGCGACTGATTACGCGACATGCAGCTCCCGCCAACTGGCAGTTACATGAGCGAAAATGGAAAGTTTTTTGTATGTAGATTTTTGTGGCAATAATGCTCTTATAATCAGGGTTGCCGAAAAAAAAACTTTGGTTTTTGCGAAAAAAAATTTTAATTTCTGTAATTTTTTTTTATTTAATTATAGAGACTTTTAACTTTTTCAGTTAATTCGTCTCTGGTAGATTTTTCATTCGATTGCATCATACAGCTTACTCATTTTCAGAAAATTTAAAATTTTATCTTCAGCTTCTCTGTCGTTGCTTAAAATATCTCGGATAGACGTCGATAAATCCAGGTTTTCTCGGTAGGTCTGAAACTGCGGACAGCACACGAGAATATGTTCAACAGTCAGACTCGTTTCACATATTTCACATGTTGGACGGGTACGGCAACTCGAGTCAAGGTAGTGGAGGTGAGTAAGTTTCGTGTGACCAGTTCTTAAATGTGACAAGATTTGCTGTTCTCTACGATGTGTCCGATCCTCATACACACTTACTGAACCTTTTACTTTCCTACAGAAAAGCTGTCTCTCGTTGAACCACAGTGTTTCCCAAGCTAGCCAGATGATGGATAAAATATGTCGTTTTATGTCCATTTTCGGAATAAACTTGCTCCAGATTCGGCCGTTCTGCCTTTGGCAGCTTCTCTATCTGCTTCCTCATTACCTTTTATTCCTTTATGCCCGGGAATCCAGCAGAAGGTTATTTGGTTTAAGTTTTCACTCTCGTTGGCCTGTATCCAAGGATGGGTACTTGATCCCTTTTCGATAGCTTGTAGAGCACTTGCCAAGTCGGTTAAGATAACAATCGGATTGGCAAGTTCAGTTGCATGTTCAACAGCGATTTTCAAAGCAGCAACCTCGGCGGTGAACACAGATGCTATATTCGGTAGTTTGAATGAAAAGTTTCCAGTCGGTGTGACAATTCCGAAGCCCACTCCCTCGCTGTTTTTGGAACCGTCTGTGTAAAGCTTTGAGTGCACACTGTACTGTGCAATATGTTCGTTGTATGTGGCTTGCGCTTTCCATGCTGGATCACTGGCTTTTAATTTGTGTTTTATACTCCAATCTATTTTCGGTTTCGGCACAAACCAATCACGATCGCTAACTCGATGACAACGTAAAACTGGTGGGAGGGTACTCCCAGTAACCTCATTTAACAATCGGTTGGCAGAGGCAGCGATATCGACTTGATCAGGAGTATACTGGTTTCTACTTCGATGCTCGAGATGATGAACGGCTCTATTCGCAATGATTTTAGTCAGAATCATCTTGAAGGGTATAACTCCAACTTCAGCATATACAGAAAGAATAGGGGTACTCGGTAAGAGGCCTGAAGCAATACGAATCGTTTTGTTGTAAAGAGGACCAAATTGTTGAATTAACGTTTTATCTACTCTGCAGGTCAGCTCAATACCATATGTTAATTTGCTAGTGACCAAACTGTTGGCAATATTTAGAATAGTTTTCCTGCTATTCACAGAATGATTACTACCGAGTATTTTGATCAATTTGATACTGGACTGAATGTCGTTTCTAATTCGTTGGAAGTATGGTACATAAGATAGATTTCGATCTAAGGTAACTCCTTAAACTTTAATAGTTTTATGATAAGGAATTTGTTTACCTTCAACAGATACAGTTCGCGACCATGGTACATGTCTATGACTACAGATATGCGTCATTGAACATTTTTCAGGTGCCATTTGAAATCCTACGGATGTCCACCATCGTGCGATACTCCTTATTGCTGCTTGCAGCGTAATCCTCACACGACCAGGCGTTTTCCCTGCTACAACTAGTACTATATCGTCTGCATATACAAGCGCATTCACATTATTGGGGATGATTGTAAAAATATTTTGCATTGCAATTAAGAATAGCGTTACTGCTAGGACGGAGCCTTGTGGAACCCCATTTTCTTCGATGAATTCTTCGGAGTGTGTGCTTCCCACAGATACTTGAAAAATCCTTTTACCTAGAAAAGATTTTATGAAGGTTGGGAGATTACCTTGTAGATTCCATTTCCCAAAGCATGTTGTATCCGTCAAGAAGAGCCTGTTTAATTCGTAGTGGTAGACGCTGTATCATGGAATATGCCATAAGACTTGCTTTTAACATTGTCTAAGGCATACAATAGTTCAGTCATAGAGAAGGGATCATTGTATGGTTGCCTAGGTGATGTCATGGTTTGGTTGAATGTTATTCCTCGCTCTTCCATCAAACCTTTCTTACTAATAAACGCAGAAGGGTACATTTCAGTGGAAGAAATTTCGCAAAAATAACGGCCAAGTTCATTGCTTTTTTTGTAGGGTTATCAGTTATTTTTTCGTCGACAGTTAGAGTGAAGCCGTTTAATCTTCTATGTCCTCGTAACGAGTTAACTCGACGCCACACTTCTTGCGATGATGATCGTGGTGATATTCCATCTAGAAATTCTAACCATGAATCCCGTTTTGCTTCTTTTATAATGCGGCGACATGACTGTCTTGCAGTACGCCAGTTTTCCAGATAAGCATCTCGATTGGGATCATCAGGGGGAACACGTTTCCAGGCTCTCAAAGCTTTCCTACGTTCTTTGATGGCTAGTTTTACATCTACGTTCCATCATAGAACTGAACGCGGACCTGGTTTGGCCGAAGTTCTTGGTATGAATTTATGTGCTGCTTCAAGGATGAAGTTGCCAATCTGGCTAGGTGAATATTGGGTGTCTCGATCTACAAGTGTCCATAGTTCGGCTTCATAATCAATCCAGTTGGCTCGGTCTAATTGCCATCGCGGTCGTCTACCTGTTTGAGGAGAGCTTTTATTACCAATAATTTCAATTGGGTGATGGTCACTGCCTTGAGGATCATCATGTAAAAACCAGTTTATTTTTCCTATCAAATCGCTTGAACATATCGATAAGTCGATTGCTGTCGATGTGCTGCCTCTTGAAAAGGTTGTACCACCGTCATTCATTACAAACAAATCGTGTTGCTCACATACACGCAGACTTGTAAACCATCGACATTTTCTCTGACAGTCGCACAGCCTGCTTTTATCAGTATCATTGTTCGTGCCATCAAACGAATGCGACCGAAAACTTGCCGAACAGTCTACTACCATCAAACGAAACGACATTCATTCTTCTTCGTGTGATTGTCGAACGAAATTTCGTGTCTTGGTACACGAGAGCGATAATTTGATGGTCAAACGATCATAATTCCCGATAGTTTACGACATTGCCTATGGCCCTTATTCTGCGCCGCGAATGACGTGACAGTTGGCAAGTCACCCCACCGTCACTCGACTCTTGTCACCTTATTCCGGCAGTCGGTTTAAGTGAGGTGAGAGCAAGTGACAGATACTCATTCCGAGCTGAGTGACTGGATGAACCCATCTAGCAAAATGGCCAAATTTGCTCTGATTGTGTTGTGCCGGTGTTTACGGTTCGGTTTTTGAAAATTGAATTTTAAAATAACGAGTGAAAATTGTGCCCCGTCCTGGACAATTATCGGATTGTACGGTGTTAGCAAGCTGATCAATTAGAAAAAAAGGACAAATTTGGCTACAAAAGTGGAAATTCCAGCCACAGAGAATTCCAGCCCAGCCCGGATTTCAGAAACAGCATCAAACTGGAGCAACAAAAATTCGAACAGCATGCAGGGGCAACTGCTGTCTCACAAATCGGTGCGCAAAAAAGCTTCCGAGTATCTGCGACAACCTTAGCAGCTATTTCAGGTTGGAAAAATAAGTTGCTTCTTTTAATCTCACCATTTCTAACTTTTGTCTACCTTTTTTAGGTTTCCCGAAATGAGAAAAAAACCAGGTTTGGACCATGGAAACAATCAGTCGTATCATCGGTGTTCAAGTTCGTCTTGCGCTTTTCGATGGAATCCATTTAACTATTCCGTCCAGTCTTTTTGTTCATTTCGTTCTTTATACGACGGAAGACGATACCTCGGAACACCGGATATACCGGTGGTGACGACTAGAAAGACGATCTGTGGGATTTAAAACCGAATCTTTAATGAGACCGAAAATACCGATGTATGTATGTGAAGTGGGATGTAAGTGACGGCTTCCCCCCAGCGACGGGAATGTGTTCCGAAAAAGCGTAGGGTTAATAGTGGCACGTTATCCAAACAAACGGGAAAATGGTGCCCTATAATATCGGATTAATGGAACATGATTCGAATCTGATACAAATAAAGAACAAGTAAAATGATTCAATGTGTTTGTTCAATTAACTTAACCATAAGTCTGTTTTATGGGGACACTTTTTAAGGAACTTGCTGAATGCAATCAATTAACTGTTATTGTTTATATCAGAATCAATTTCATTAAACAAGAAAATTTTCAGATTTGAATTTTGATACAAAAATCAAGGCCCTAGCTGCAGATTCCAATTAGCATTCCAGGTTCAGATTTTGGATCAAATTCAATCGAATTTGCATATTAATATTCCGATTGTAAAATGTAAAACCCAGAATTCGCTTTTGATTGCACTTTTTTATCTTTGCAATTTTAAATGCTTAAAATGAGGTTGAAAACTTTTCATACAAGCTTTTTCGTTCAGTGCTAAGGTTTCCGTATCCCTTTTATCATTTAAAATCTCTTTTGACATGAATTTTTGTTAAAATTTTTGCCTCGTCGGTACCTACATCCATACCGACAATCCTCACCTAAAATCGTCACCCGAATGCGACAATTCTCACCCACGGTGACTACGATAATAGGGTAAGAACTCACAAAGTTCATCCGAAGTGACGTTTCTCACCTAAACCGACTGCTGGAATAGAGTGACTTGGGTGACTCGACTATCGTCACGTCACTCGAGGCGCAGAATAAGGGCCTATATCTTTCACGCAGCAGAACTTACAGACTCAATAAGCAAATGCAATCTTTTCTATTCACTCCCTCCTGTTGAAAAAAAATTCGCCACTCTGCAGCGCCGGGTGATGTTTGGATGTGTTGGTCGAACAATGTGGAATGATTATCTACGCAAGAGGGATGAAAGTCAAACGACTAACCAAAACAAAGATCAAAATTTCATTTGACATTTTTTTGCCCTCCGATCAAACGATGCCACATTTTGATCGGTATTATCAGTGTATCTTATTCTCACCCATAAAAGTCTCAATATAACAGAAAGAGATACACTGATAATACCGATCAAAATGTGGCGTCAGTGGGTGATTGTCTCCGGTAAAATTCAAACGATAGTGACCACTTACAAGCCTGCATACACGGACTATAGCCTCACTTTTGGGATCATCTCGGTAACAGTCCCAATTCCTGTGATGGGCGTTAAAATCTCCCAGAATTAAGAAAGGTGCTTCGAGTTGGTTAACCAGGTCAGAGAAGTCACTTTCAAAGCTCGGATGTGGTTCGTTAGTAACGTAGATGTTAACAACTGTGCAGGGCAATCTACCTTCGATTTTTGATGCCAGTGCTAGGAAAGGAGTGTCCAAATGAATCTGATGATGGAGCTCGGTTGTAAGGACTCCTAGAGCAATGGACTGATAAATGTTGTTTTTTGCTGAGGTTTTCCAAGTGTATTGGTTCCGTAATATGTTAACTAAGCTTCCTTCTGCATTTGACCGGAGATGGGTTTCCTGAATAGCAAATACAGTTGGGGGATTGAAGTCGGTGAGCAAAACCAAGTCACTTAGATTATTGAAGAATCCATTCATGTTCCATTGAAGAGCGATGCGATGTTTCAACGATGCGTTGTGGTCTGGTGTGGACATGTTAGATCTGGTTTCGAGCCCCCCGTTGTCATCGAGCCTTGCACCGACAGACAAGGTGGATGATGTTGAGTGACCGACGTCTGGAACAGGTGTAGGATGGACCCGCTGGCTACAGTGGGTGTCCTGAACCTCCACAGGATATGACACTATTTCATCAATAGAATCGTTTCGAAATATTTCTTCAGCGACTTCTTCCGATAAGCGATGTTGTTGTATATCTGTGGCTGGGGAATAATCAAGGCCAGTCAGTCTGTCGGAGACAATAAATTGAGAAATACTTGCCTGAGAGAATTGGTTTCTCGTTCTTGGTCTGGATTCATCACACAAAGATTGGATACCCTCTTCGGTGGTAGTCATCGATATTTGTCGAGTTTCCAGAAGCGATCTTGTCGGGTAGTGGGCTTGGTTATCGGATTCGATAGTTGTTCGTGGTGCGTTGTTGTTTGCACCAAGATTGATGCAGGATGTACATGCAGTAGGCATGACTGCGTTTGAGCTTGTTGTGACTGCATTCGGGTATCTTTCCAAGTTCAATGCTTGGTTGTGTCGTACCCCTTTATGTCGTCGTAATGCTTGGTTGATAAGTGATGGATGATTGCTAGTATAAAAATCCGTATCATGGTCCGGGTACAAGCGATTGTTGTTACCAGATTCAAGTTTATCGAAGTTAGCCATTAGAATTCGATAGGAGGAGATGCTGATGTTTGTTTTGAGTTGATAGTTTTACCCTTTTTTAAAGATTTTTCAAGTTTTGGAGGACTTATCAGTCGTGTTTGACTTCTGCTACGCATGCGCATTTCAGATTTACTTTTTGGGTAGCCGTCTATTCTCGAAGGTCTTTGCGAGGGATTATTCGGTTGTTTACTGTTATTCGAATTGCAAGAAGGGTCTGGTTTGCTACTTCGTCCCATTTGTTGGTTTGAGTTTGAATTCTGTGTGTTAAAAGAGTCAGTTAGTCTGGAATCTACTGGAGTCGATTTTTGAGTTGTTGTTTGATCGGCTCAAGATTCCTTAAAAGATTTAAGTTCAGTTCGTACTGCCAGTAGTTCATCACGTAGCATTTGAATAATTTTGTCCTTTTCGTCAGTGTTTTGCGATAGACGTTGTTGAACTAAGCTTGAAAAGGAGGTACCTTGGTTGGCTTCACGGATTAGGGCTCTAGCTTCCCCAGACGATATGCCTCGATCTACTTTGATTTTGATAATTTTCTCTTCCTCTTTGTATTTGGGACATGTTCTAGCAATGGGAGCGTGATCTCCATTGCAGTTCTTGCAGAATGGTGACCTTTCGCACTGTGTTTTCTCGATTTCGTGGTTTCCGGAACATGTTAGACAGACGGGTGTTTTGGCGGAACATTTGTCTTTGCCGTGGCCATAATCAGCGCATTTGAAACACAATAAGGGAGACGGGTAAAAAGCACGAACTTTTACACGGAGCAATCCTAAATATATAAAATCTGGTCGCACTGTTCGTTGAAAGGTTAAGATTAGGAGAGGGGTGTTGACCCTTGACGAGCCTTCTCCTTTCTTGGTGATTCTTTTAACCTTTGTAACACCTTGAGGTTGAAGCTGTTCGAGAATGAATTGTTCTTTCTCATCAATCGTATCAATATCGAAAATTACTCCTTGAACATAACTTAATGTGGGGTGAGGAATGATTTCTACTGAAGTGCCATCTACCAGAGATTTGATGCTTAGAAGTTGTTCCATAATTCGTTTCGAGTCTGTCCTTAGGATATACTTAGCGCCCCTAGCTTCCTTCGTGGCTTGAACTCTTTTGGCTTCCTCATAACCAATCGACAGTTGAACCGTTTGGGCTATTAAAAAGGGTTTTGACGGAAGTCTGGGTTCTTTCGTGTCGTCATCATTCTCTTTCACAGCTTGCATAAGTAATGTTCGCATTTCACCCAAGTCATCAGGCCCAAGCATCCACCTAGGTACTCTGGATCCCCCATCGGGGGGATCTGAGATGTCAGCCATCAGCTGATCCGACTCCTCTCTCTCTACACTTTAAGTGGTATAAAAGCTGACTGATAGCCCTCGTGGGGCTGCCTCGAAAATCAACGATTAGAAATCCAGATAACTATCCGGAAAGATCACAAAACGATACTTCTCCACCGAATACGGAAGAACTGGAATTCCGGGCAACAAACTATCCAATTCACACGATTTTAATTATCCGTTTCACCGAGAAAAAACTTTTAAAAGCAACGCAGTCTTAGGTTAGACCAAACGTTAACAAACCGTGTTGCCAAAGTCTTCTGTAATTTTATCCAAAACATTTGTGATGGCATTCTGTAATGCAATTTCATGAGAAAATCATGACGAATTGGGTATTTTTTACATTTCGCCTGGGAAAAAATCTATTCACATTATCAATCCTGTTTTCGAAGCTATAAATTAAAAAATAAATTAACAAAATTCAAAAAGAAAACAAGTCAAAACATATAATACTAGAATTGGTCACCCTTCAGTATTTTCACTATTAATTCATCACTATCGGTTAGAACAGAATGCAATTGAACAGAACGGCAATTTTTTCATCGAAATTCCTTGATCCTCATGAAAATGCAGTTAGAAAATCATTGACATTTTTTCTATAAACTTTTGAAATAGCTAGCCATGGTCTGTAAAATTAAGCACTTTTATTAGTTCAATATGAGTTCTCAATCCATTTGAATTCATATCAATCAAGAGTTTTTCAATACGACTTCAACAAAATGAGTTATCTTTGATGTAGAACACCCATTTTTTAGGGAATATTTGGCTTTAAGGTCGTTTTCTGAAAACCATAAAAACCAAAACACAATTTTTAAAGAAGCATCCGACAGAAAATATTTGGACGATTTCAAAACTGTAGTGTTTATAAAAATCGGTTCAGTAGTTTTGATTTTACAAACAAAACGATAATCCGGGTCTTAATGACCCTAACCAGCTAATTGTCTTCCACTTTCCCCCCTAAACCAACCAATCTCAAACCGATTTTATTTAATTTATCGATCTGGTGAAGAATTTGCAAATTGACAAAAAGGTCGAAAACAGCTACCTTTGAAAATTCGTCAAAAACTCTGTGTTTAGTATTTCGACAATCTAAAAATGCCAAAATGTGCCAAATTACGTCAATTTTGAATCCATAATTTCAAAATTTATCTGGTGTGACAACAATTTTTAAGGTTCATTGATTGAAAAGTACGGCATTAAAACCACTTTTTTTACATTTTTTGTGGTTGTCATCTTAGAAAAATTCAAAAAAAAAAAAATATCCATATTGTAACCATTCATTTAATGGTTACAATAAAAATTGTGATTATTGGGCCAGTTTGGATGAAAACATTGTAAATATTGTAAATAAAAATTATTGTTAGTAAATGTCTAAAATTAGGATATCTACATGTTTGTGTGGTGTCTTGTCTTAATTTTAATAGCAATCGGCTGGTGTCACCTAGGGATATAGTTTTTGTTTATTTATTTATTTGTTTAATTTTTAATTTTTCGTTATTTATTTATTTATTTATTTATTCATTTGCTTATTGATTCATTTTCGCGTTTATTATTTATTCATTTAGTTTATAGTTATTTGTTAGGTATTAGTTTGTTTGTTAACATATTATGTTATGGAATGCACGCTATAAAATTGTTTTGTTCGAAAAAGACACCAGCCCTCTACATGTCAAGTTCCTGTTTTGTACCTGTCATGTTGCTGTCATCAAGGGGACAAGGACATCCTAGACGGGAAATGGGAACATGGCGAGGATTACCTGAAAAAGGTATAAATAAGAGGAGCGCCAAGACTCTTGGCTTCTTATGCAAGTTCCGGTCCGTGGTTGAGCTGCAACAGCGACGTCACACACTCAACGTGACCCTTACGTTTCCACCCGTAATTAGGCGGCTTTGACCCCTTTCCCCGTTAAAAGTGTTCCGGCAGTGACCCGGAAGAAAATCAACGGCTAGTTGGAAGACTACACTTCGTTTTTCCCCAGCTAGTCGGTCGAGGTGGCTTCCGTGTAGTGAACCTCGGAACAATTGAATTCCCCCAGTGCTGCTAATCATCATCAGCAATTCTGTGAACACACCGGTGTCCCGTGAGTGCGTCAGGTCGTGCCAGTGAAAGTGCCCCAACCCGTTACAACCCCCTTCGGGGCACTCAGCGCTGTGGTGAGGCCTGGTGGGAATTCCGTCCGTGTGTTCTAGGGCCGACCGTAAAGCTAAAGCCCCTCGATAGAGTGAGACACTCGCGTGGTGACAGTGCACACAGAACGCTCCCCGGACCGTGTAGTGAAACGTAGGCCTACGCCCAACAGGCCGAGTTGTTGCTCGAATTGCTCATCGTGCAATTCGACCTGGTTCCTGCAATAGCCCTGTTCCTGCTTTCACCATCGATCCCGTCTGACGTCCTAGCCAGTCCCCCAACGAGTCGACCACCGAGAACGGCCGCAACGAGACCAGTGTCAACCATCGAGCTCAGAATAAATGCGCAAGTACTAAAATTTAAACCCAAAATCATTCCTTAGTTTTTTTCTTGGGTCATTGAACCCTTAAAATTCAAGAAATCGTGAACAGAAAAGAAACACGATATTAGAAAATTCGAATAAATTTTGTATGGTCTATTCTTCATCCAAATTGTAGAGTCTTTTTAATTGAATGTGCATTCCTTGGACTTTCTTATTAGTTTTCATTTTCCTGTTGTACAATTTTGTCAGGTTGTAAAGTCCGCCCATTAATCACAGTTTTTCGGTTTGTTGTTCAATGTTTCTCCGGTGATCAAGTAAGTTTCCCCTGTTGAGCTAGCGCAGGGAAGTAGGGTCAAAACGACTCTAACAATATGTGCAACGTATCTATATCATCATACTTTAGAATTTTTTGACACTGTTAGGTAATTTTTTAAAGTCTAATTCCAATCTTTTTCCGAAGCATGTTTTTTCGGATTTTTTTTTTCTTGGACTTTGAATAACGGAAAACTGAAATGTTATAGCTGAATATAGTCTGAAATTTGAGTTACACTACGAACTTTCCAAAACTATAAATTTTGTAAAAATCAGTTGAGAAACAAGAGAGATATATTTATTTAAGTCATGAGTGTCAAATTGACACTCAAGGATTGTAAAGGGTTAAAAATTTCAGAGACATATGAGGGTTAAATAGACCAATTTGGTCGAAAATACACCGAATGGAAACAAACCGATAGTTTTGACAGCTCATTCGTTTTCGTTGTCTGGTAAGTTGGGAAGGACTGTTTCCTGGTCTGTTTTGAGACCGTGTCATTGGTAGAACGGACCAATTACGGACCGAGTTCGTATAGATTTTTCGATCTGGGTGTAGAGGAAAGTCGGACACCCTAAGGTAGAATCGCAATAGAAAATCGCTTTTTTTTCATCGCAGTTATCGTGCAGATGGGCTGTTTAGGTTGTTTACTTTCGCATTAACCATTGGAATTAGTAATTTTCGTTTATCAAGACTGTTTCAATAACAATCTGAAACATGCTTGTAAATTACACTTTTCAGAAATGGTCGGGTAAAACGGACACTGCGTATTAAAAGTACATTTTGCTGGAAAAATTGCTGTAAGAGTCCATATTCTTGTGAGTTAAACATTTGAGAACGCTTTTAAACCAAAATGGAACCAACTTGTCCGAGGCTTGAAACGGCTTGAAACAGTGTTGTTTCAGGAATTCCGTATTTTATAGGCGCTTTCTTCACCGGGAGTCCACTTTTTTACAGCTCTTATGGCCTGTTTGACATGCTGAGTGCTTTTCGACCGACAATTACTCTTGCAGGGTCTTCTGTAGGTTTCTGGAAGATCAAACCGATGAAAAATTTGAAATACCGAGAGAAACTTATATTATTTGTCCGTCTTACCCGCCCCAGGTACTTTTATTCGAAACGTTTGTTTATCAAGCCCTTCGACCGAAATTCGCTGATTTTCCTCGAGATGGTTAAAGAAAAGCCTATGAAACACTCCACCTTTGAAAATGGTTGAAATTTTTAAAATCGTTGCGAGTTATGAACTATTTTCTGAGTAGAGAAAATTACATCAAATAATGGATCCTTGAAGTTTTTGTTTGTTTTGCTCACTATAATGAGACCTTGCTGAAAGAAGAACAAAGGGTCTCGAAAGTGTTGATACACTAATGCAAACATATTCCCACTATCTATTAGATTTATGCAAAACATTGTACTTTACGAAACATTAAAAGTGTCCGTCTGAACCGACTTTCCCCTATGTCATTCTGCTGTGACATGCTACATCATCAAAATCCGCAAGAATAACAGTGCTTACATATATTATCGATTAACAGATATTTTTATTACTATTTTGTACCACCCAGATTTTATATATTTTCCACCACTTTTACTTATATCCGAAAAAAATATTGTCTGGTCAGTTTTCGAATGTACATTATCTTGTTTAACTCCGTGATGAGAGTGCTAAGAAACATGTCTTGAAAATGTCAAAACAAAATTTTAAGCAGCTTGAATTACTCAGTATTCTTTTTCCTCTAAGTTAATGTTCAACTTCTTCATAATATATAGAACTCGCAGAGGAGCTTTGAAGCGTTTATTAAGCGAAATTATTAGCATACACGAGAAAGAAAATAGTTTACGAGAAATTATGCTTCGTTAGTCTCTAGTCTCTCCATTTGACGGTATTTTATTTTATTGTTGTGGAATCATTTACTTTGTTACCTGAAATTATTTGTTTAGTTTGTGGAATATTCAGGGAAACAGTATGAGAACAATACACAGGTACAACATAAACGATTTATACGATTTTGCGACCACGTGTTACTCATTTATTGCCATTTGTGCAAAAGACTTATTTCTTTGAACCAAATTTACATAGTTGTAAAGAGACTGACTCAGTGTGTCGATGAAAGGCTGAAAATTCAAACTTATTTAACAGTGGCCATATTAGATTCAGACGAGTTTTGAGCGTCTAGCCTAAATATTATAGCTGTTTTCTGTTTGACAAACTTTTTTGGACTCAATTTTTCAATATCTGTGCTGTAAACTTTTTCTGCGTATTTTACCTTTCCGATCTGTTTGTCATCAATTGTCATCAATGGTTTTGCTAAGAAATTTTAAGCCGAAGAAAGATTGATAAACGTGGTGTAACTTTTGATTATTCTGAAAAGTCAATGATGTTTCCATTGTTGGATTATACTAGCTAGAATTGAAGCTCGTTTTGTTTTATTTGTCAAATTTGTTATCATTTGCACTTAGTTCTTGTTGGTTTGATATAGTTTTGTGTTTGCGATGCCTTAGTGAACAAGGCGCGCAAATCAAATGTTTATTCAAGTCCCTTATCGGATTTGCTTGAGGAATGCTATAAAACAGGATGGTATTTTCGGTGGTAGGTTAACAGATAAAACGAATGATAGACGCAGACAATTGGGATATTTGGGTCGTGGGGAATTGTGTAGGATTTCAACACTTAAGGAGATGGGAGTTGTATGTGTAAATTTATGTATGTAAGTCTGTGAAGTTCCTAGTCCGCAATTCTTAAAGTTCTTATGGTTTCATATTATATTCAAAATCAAATTAAAATTAAACATGACCAAACACGCTGTCAAAAAAGTGAAAGATACACAATTAAAGTTCACTGCGAAACTATTTGAAATATAAAAAGCGTACTCATAATAAAAAAGAGGGAAAAAGATTGATTTCATTAAATATAGCTTATTTTCTAACGTTTGTGATTATAATCAACCAAAATAAATCAATAGCAAAAGGAAGTAAAACAAAAACACTCCAATGAGCCCCGAATGAAAGAAACTTAACAGGAGTAACACTCAGGATCTTTATGCAAGTTTCAAAATAGTACTTTAACTGCTTTTGATTGCATATTGCTTTCATTGTGTTGTGCTTTTTCCTGATATTCTCCTATTGATCGTCCTATCATGATTCCATTTTTTTGCTTTATATTTGTTAAAATAAGGCGTTCTCGAGCATATCGAAGAAGAAAATCATATAAACTGAACAAACTTATTAATGGTCTTCATTTTTCGCGTTCAGTGCTGGTTTTTGTGAGTTGAATGCAATAAGTTGTACAAGTTCCCGCAAGTCGTTGGCCAAAAAATTTGACAGAATGTATGAATTAAGTATTGTTTATAATATTTTCAAACCGAATCCAACACTTTATCACATGACAGAATACAAAACAGAAAAAGTAAAAAAGAACAAACAAGAGACATACAACATTTAAACATACACATACACATATTAGACGAGATGTTGGTACTGATTGTATATTTTCAAATGTTAAAATGTAGTATTTTGACTAGAGTGGTGTTTTGATATGATAATGAGTGTAGAAAAAAAAAAAGAAATAAATGATGAAGTTGGATGCTGTTGATCAATCGAAACAAGAGTACAAATGTTACAAAAAAGATCGAAAATAATAGATTGTACAATGCTAAACTGTGTGAATGCGTAAGTGCAAAAGAAAAACACAAATACGATGAACCGTACAACGGATAGTGTATATGGTATTGAGTTTCTGAACTTATTTAATGCCTTGTAACGAAATGGAAACTGAAATCTTTACAACGGCGACTTACCACGGTGTGAAAGAGTTCCAGAACTCACTATAAACATTTCAATTAATCGAAAAAATGGAGAGCGGAGTTTGGTTAGTTAGTCAAGTATTCGTGGAATAATTGGGATATATTTCGTTCTGAGGTGTTTAATTCGAATTTAGAGTGGTTACACGTTAAGTGGTATTTTAACATTGTGAAAAGCACAATGAGCACCGATACACGGCACAGAAATTGTGGACACAGGACAGGACAACACACTTAAAACAAAGTTGAGATGGACTTGACTTTTCTCGTATATTCTTCTGATCCATTGAAAATAAACATACACATAAAAAATCTGCGCTTTACATTTCAGGTAACATATGATTTCATATAAAATTCGGTAAAATGTGTTGTATAACTTGCTTTTTTATAATAAAGCTTTATTATATTATTATAACGCATCCCCTCATTCGAGTAAATTTGCTGTTATTTTACATGATTCTTGCATGAAACTATGTGTAGCAGAATCGTTTCACAAACTCAAAGAAAATAGTATTTCAAATCTGGAGCTCATTCATTTCAAGAAAAATGAACACTATGAATGACTTTGTAATCATTGACATGTTTGGTTATAAGACTGATGGTTAGTAGAAGTTGATGAAATAAGGTTGCCAGATTGCCCGGTTTTATCCGGGTTTGCCCGGATATTTTATAAAAAATTGAAAAAGTCCGGTCCAGCCCGGTTGCCCGGATATCATTAAAAAAAGACCGCATTTTGCCCTGATTTATTCAATTTGCCTGGTTATTGCAAGGATTTTTTGTCGACAATTTTGTAATCAAATGCCCGGCACGGATGCGTGCTATAAAAATTCAGGCAATGTTATAACAAAATAATGATGTAAATAATAGAATTGTTCCAATCATTTGTAGGTTATAATATGTAAAAGTAAGAGATTATATAATACTGTGTTTGTATGTGAAGCTTTCTGACATCACTTTCTCAATTATAACGCTTCAAGGATAAAAGTCAGTCAGAAAAATATCGATCTTAATTCTCTACTGCATACAGGCACATATAGGGTCTCGAAGTTTTCAGTTATCAGTTCCTTCAATTATCGAAAACAGGCCATAGTTTGAACTTTGATTTTCAAGCTGTTACTCAGTCAAATGAAAGGTTTGAATGCTCCTGTATGAATGTAACTTGACTTTGGTTTGCTTGAGGTATCATGGACAACATGGACATGTATAAAAACCGATCATATCGGAAAAGAATGATTTGTCAATACGACAGTATGACCCATTAAAAATGCGAAAATTTTAAGCAGTCAGTTTTGAGTTGTATTTGACGATTGTTTAGTTTAATAATTAATAATCAAATCGTGAGTTATTAAAACTCTAACCTTTGTCTGTCACTCATTTTAGTGGGTTTTGCAAACGTAAGAACTTTTAACTACACATATGTTATTTGTGTGTTATTTGTCTGTCAATTGACGTTAAAAATGCAGTCGTATTGTATACGGTATATCGGAAAGATGTACTCAAAGGAGATAGTGACCAGTTTGCTACTTGCCCAAAAATCTCCCAAGTAAATTACGGCGGCTGTAGGATGCCATCCAGCGACTGTTTACCGCGTGAAACGTTCTCTCCTTTATGGACCATATCCATGAAAGCCGGGTAGAGGAAGGCCACGGCCTGCACGCTCTGTGAAAGTGGCCAAGACGAAAGTTAAGCGGAATCCAATAATATCAATCAACAGGCTGGCTAAGGACGGGAATATCTCGAATTCAATGATGCATTGATTGGTCTAAGATGACTAGAATGCATCATCAAAGGAAAGAGCAAAACGCCATTTGATGACAAAAAGGAATAAAGCACGGCGGCTTGAGCGCTCGAAGCTATTTCTGTCTAAGTTGAAGAAGAAGCAGCTGATCGTCATGTTCTCGGATGAGAATCTTTTTGTGATTTTTCCGGTGTCCATTTCGCGTATGGATCGGTATAGTCACCCATGAAGACTAAGGATATTCCAGAGAATTTGAAATTGTCATGGTCATGGTATTTAGAGCTGTGGCTTCGAATAGATTGAAGAAGCCTCTGGTTTTCATAAAAGCAGAATTAAAACTTAATACTGAAGTCTACACGGACATTTTGATGAATCAAGTGCTTCCGTTGATTGCGAAGAGGTGGAAATGTAGAGAGGCGCTTGACTGGAATGGGCATCGAAGAAGAGGCAGGCCCTGAAGCTCGTGGCGGCGTAGTCTAGCCGCTGAAATCCGCACATTTGACGAAAACCTTGGCTGACAGCAAGTGAAGACGTTGGCTCCGGATCGCCAGCAGTGGAGGTGTAGGGGGGTACCTATTTATACCGTCGTGGTTATATGACATAAAACACTTTATCCGCTAAAATTCTTTTGTTTCTCAACCGATTTTTTCAAAGTTCATAGTTTTGGAAAGGTTGTAACGTGGCTCAAATATGATTCTCAGACAATATTCAGCTACAATAATTTATTTAAAAGTTATTCAAAGTCAATTTTTTGAAAAGTGAATTGATAAATTGAGGTAATTCGTGATATTTTGGCATTTTTAGATTTATAAAACACGAAACACAGAATTCTTGACGACTAAAAATCGGTTGGAAACCAGAGAGTTTTAACGGAGAAAGTGTTAGGGGTTATTTGACCCCTGGCGGTATAAAAATGAATGTATGTAAAAATAACGTTAGAGGTTTATTTTGCGAAGGTATGCTCCTGATTCAGAACTCGCCTGGAGAGAGCAGTTGAGAACAAAAGTGGACAGATCCGTTTGTTTGTTTTTTGATATGTTTACCTACGTGTCTGAATGAATAATAAGGTTTTCAAATTATGTTAACACCAAGAAAAGTGTTTTCGAACTTTAATGACAAATTTTCGCATTTTTTAAGGGTTATAATGTATTTTGATATTATCCAGCATAAGTGCTGTACTCAGGAACAATGGGATCTAACGAGGTTCGTGTCTTACGAGGGGAATGTACGTGCAGTTCAGTTTTTCTGCTGGAGAACAAGCCGTTGAAGGAAATAACTTGAAACAAGTGAAAATGGACAGAAGAGTAATTTGTCACAACGCTATTGTGGAACAATGGCGATATAAATCGTTGATGGTGGATTTTGAAAATCCGAAATAGAGTATAACTTAATGAGAATATCTGGGTGTAATGGTCGAAATTCTCTCCGCGGGTGGAAAACAGATGAAGAAAATCAGCCGGCTTTCACACTAAAAGTCATACACAGTGAACGCGATTACGAAATTTATGAATTTTGCGTCATATGTCGCCACCACGTCCATGTTGAATCAATGCAATCAAAATATTCCTTTGAATAAAAAATGAAGTTTTCCACAACTCTTTTCATATTGCACGGGACGCGTCATTTTGACAGACCAAATTTGGTACTTGTCAATTGATATAAATTCCTAGATCCTTAATCCGGCAAACACCAGTCTACACTCTTCTTGTTGTCTGTTGATAGTTTTGGTGATTGAAGAATATACGAGCAAATCGAAAAGTTGTTCCATAGCAGAAAAGACTTCTACCGCAAAGCTGAAACTTCACGAACTGATGGATTGGTTTCTGCTTCTCAAGTCTGTTTTTAAGGGATAAATGATAAAAAAACAAAAGCAAATACATAATATAAATACGAACAACGCATTCATACTACATCTCACTCACACATTTCTCACACTCTTTTCGGTTTTATTTTTTGCTTGAAGTTTATTTCGATTTTTGAAACTTCAAATTAGGGTGCTTAGTTCCTGGAAAAAACGCTTATGGTTGTTGTTATTATCCGTCTATAGAATGACAGGTAACAAAGGAAAATAATTAACATAATTATAATAATTTTTTTAACATGTTTTGCATGCTCAGAAAAAAACATGATACCGAGCCAAACTGGAACGTTAAAAACTTAGTTCAAAATGAATTAAAATGCAAACTATAACAATGGTAGAAGAAGAACAAGAAATAATAATTTTGCATCTTGAATACCATTTTTAAAACGAAATAATTAAAAAAAAGTGTAATTCAAATCAGGAAAAAAAATCCATATTAACAGTGGCAATGGAAATAAGGCATCCCAAAAATAATCAGTTTCAGAATTTCACACTAAATCTCTAAACTTCTTACAGTTGTTTATTTGAACATTTTTTGAAGATAGACTAGGCTTTTCAAATAATCGATACCGATAAAACCAGCTATTTCTATTATAAAACTGTTGTTGAAAACTTCAAAACTTTACGAAATCTCCCTTCGTTTTTATAACTTTAAATCATTTACGATTGTAGGTAACAAGCCCTTGCTAGACCCTTCTTGCTTTAAACTTAGCGTAAAAAGTGGTCTATTGTTCCTCCTTGTCTTTAGGAATAATGTGCCTGTTCTGTTGCTCACAGCATTCAAAGTTCGTGCCCAAGGAGCAATGTCAGTGCTTTATCCAGTGCCTCAAAATTGAACCACATGTAAAATATTATATATATATATATATATATATATATATATATATATATATATATATATATATATATATATATATATATATATATATATATATATATATATATATATATATATATATATATATATATATATATATATATATATATATATATATATATATATATATATATATATATATATATTCATTGCAATCAATTTTGATTTTGTGAAAGAAAAAACCAAGAATACATGGATTACGATATTTTCCATACAAACATCCGTCCAAAAAAGAATGAAATCGTCTGCTGGGCGAAAATGAACCTCATTTTCTACACGGCACCATTTTTGATCACGTTCATCGATTTTGACGAAACTTGGCCTGATATTAGATCAAACATTTTTACATCTTTGGACCAAATTTCAAGATTTTTCAATGAAAATTGTCAAAGATACAGCAAATTTAGTGAAGCAATTCCAAATTTCTCTTTTTTACGGGAATAGCTGTATCTTTGTATTCCGGCATTGTAAAGACTTCAAATTTTGTAGGGTGTTAGTTGGATAGTTGAACTAAATTGTGTGAAATTTTCATGAAAAAATATCAACCGAGAGAGAAATGGCAGCTTGTCAAAGTTGGAAGTATGTGCGCAGCTTCACGCGATTATATCTATATTTATAAAAAGCAATTTCTGTATGTTTGTTTGTTTGTTTGTTTGTCCTCTATAGACTCAGCCGTCTTGAGAGCTAGAGAGCTGAAATTTGGCATGGATACTCATTAGGACCAGGAAGGATGAAAAATGTTTTCAGATTTTTGGATGACCCCTTCTGAAGGGGGTCGTCCATACAAGACAAATATTGTTTTCACGATATTGACGTTATTTTTCGTCGGATTGTGTTGAAAATTTGCACATGAGTGTGTTGGAAGACGAGCAATCGATTTCAGGTGTTAAATTTTCTGTAAGGGGACAGTCAAAGGGGTCGTCCTTATTAACTGTTAGCTGTTTTTGCGATATTGACGTTATTATACATCGGATTCAGACGAAAATTGGTACACGAGGGTTTTGAGTGATAAGCAATGGATTTCAGGTATTCAATTCAGTTTCAGAGGCCGGGAAAGGGGGTCGTCCATATAAACCTTTCAATATTTTTGCAATATTGACGTTATTATACATCGGATTGGGATGAAAATTTGCACACGGTAGTTTTCAGGGACGGACAATCGATCTCAGATGTCAAATATTTTGCCAAGGGTCGACGAAAGGGGTCGTCTATATAAATTAATTTTTCACTATTTTCAGCAATATTGACGTTATTACACAATCGATTGCTTTGAAAATTTGCACACGGGAGTTTTGAGGGAAGGACGATCGATTTCAGATATCAAAGTTTATATAAGAGCCCCCGAAAAGGGTTTAGCTTTTTGGCAATAATTGCGTTGTTATGCAATGATTTAGTCGAAATTTATACGCGTGGTTTTTTATTCCTGATTTCATATTTAGTAGCAGACGACAGACGAAGTGATCGTCCAATATTTTTGCAATTATTACTTAACAATGAATCTGGAAAATGCTTCGCAATTGACTTTCATACAAACTGTTCATGACATATTCCAAGTTGAAAACGAAACGGAGTTCGTATGGGATCAGCTAGTGTATATATATATATATATATATATATATATATATATATATATATATATATATATATATATATATATATATATATATATATATATATATATATATATATATATATATATATATATATATATATATATATATATATATATATATATTTCTCACACTCTTTTCGGTTTTATTTTTTGCTTGAAGTTTATTTCGATTTTTGAAACTTCAAATTAGGGTGCTTAGTTCCTGGAAAAAACGCTTATGGTTGTTGTTATTATCCGTCTATAGAATGACAGGTAACAAAGGAAAATAATTAACATAATTATAATAATTTTTTTAACATGTTTTGCATGCTCAGAAAAAACATGATATTTAGATATATGTATGTACTTACGTACATACTTTCTCATCTCAAACTCCGCCATGTTGACTAAAAGGGCGTCTATCCGGAGACCAGCTTTTATTGTTCCATCTCATCGACTTTCATAATATGTAGTTACATATATACAGTCTGGAAGCGGTACGGTATGACATGTGCGCATGAATGTGTACGTACGTTCGTGCTATGTTCCGACGTTTAATTCAAAAGATTATTGCAAGAAGTTTTTCTTTGATCCAAGTTTTTCCCCCAACGTGGGAAGAAAATGACTAATCCCGACAGTGAACCACCACTACCAAAAGCACAAAAGCAGAAGGTGGGTGGAATTTGGAAATATGCAACAAGATGAAAGTAATTTTGCTTATCTTTTCTTCAGAAGCACGCTGGTTGTTTTTCGAGACATCCAGCGATTCAACTGGTTACATGTTGTTAAGACATCTATTTTGACTACTTGTTAGGATTTTTTGGGTAAAATCAAGGATCAATTTAGCTACGATAAATTTTACGATATATGAACATTTAAACTGAAAGAATAGACTAGAATCCCAACTGTATGTTAAACAACTGATTACAGATAACTTGACTTAATTGGAAGAGGAGTTTAACACTGCCACTTGGACCAGCAATACTCTCACGAGTAAATAATTGGTTTGAATGTAAACAAGTGACGTTATTGATATCTTCGAGCAGCTTGCAAGGCAATAAGCTTAGCGCGCAAAATAATGCTGTCCACACCGAGGCTCACTAGATGGATAGCAATGACGTCATTATCGGGAGTATGTCACATTGTGTTATTGTACACCCTGGACAATAGTGTTTGGAAAACTTTGGTTGTGTACTGTGGTTTGACAGGATTTGATTTTTAAAGAAAAAAAAGAGTTTTATCCGGGTTTGTCCGGATATTTGATGCAAAATTTCGAGAAAGTCCGGTCCGGTCGGTTGCCCGGATATCGTGAAAAAAGTACGGATATTGCCCGGATTTTTTCACAATTTTCACAAAGAAACCAAAAAAAAAAAATTAAAGTTTTTGAGTAAGTTTCAGCAAAATCGATTAACGATATGGAAATTTTTAAAGGTTACTTTTATTAACCTTTAAATATTTAAGTGTTCCAAAAAGTTTTTGGAAGTCTGCAATTACATTACAGCTTGCCCGGTTTTATTCGGGTTTGCCCGGTTTTATCCGGGTTTGCCCGGATATTTGATGCAAAATTTCGAGAAAGTCCGGTCCGGCCCGGTTGCCCGGATATCGTGAAAAAAGTCCGGATATTGCCCGGATTTTTTCAAAATTTTCACAAAGAAACCAAAAAAAAAAAAAAATCAAAGTTTTTGAGTAAGTTTCAGCAAAATCGATTAACGGTATGGAAATTTTCAACGGTTGTTTCAAATAATTTCGCTGATTTACTTTTATAAATCTTTAAATATTTAAGTGTTCCAAAAAGTTTTTGGAAGTCATGCAATATATTTTGCATTTTTTCTTTGCTTTTATATATAATAACACCTAAATTTTGCCCGGTTTTTGGATTTGAAAAATTGCAATCCATGCCCGGATTTTGCCAGGTTTTTTTGAAAAAATGCCCGGAATCGCTAGGCCCGGATGGGAGTGGAAAAAATTCTGGCAACCTTAGTCATGCAAGAGTTAATGAC